>NW_022280172.1:6241-34776 GCF_004355925.1 Anarrhichthys ocellatus
GGATCAATTGGCCAGCCAGCGTTTCTCAGATTGGAGTTAGACGAGGTTAGGTCGTGATCTTTGCTATAAAACATCTTTGATGTGACGTGTCGAGTCTTGGCCAATCAGCGTTAAGATGTCTACACCGGCTTCCCAACCTGTTTATAATGGAAAGCTAGTCAGCTTGATATCACGTTAGCTAACGTTAGTGGATTGTGTATTGGCGTTAAAGTTTAAGTTAAATTATGTACCGTTACAGTTCAGACTTGCTGGGTTATGTTAACGTCTACTGCATGCGAAACTTTGTCGACTGATAACGTTCGCCATTATCGCGATTAAACGTAACGTGATGAAACATGCAGCCCCCCCAGGGTTGTTTTTTCTTTTGAAGAGTGACGCAAATCAAGACAGGTAGTCCGGAAGTAAAAAAATGTCAAAATAAAAGTCAAGGCAACAGAATGACCGTATGCAAGAAAACTGTTGATGCAAGCACACACCAGGGTTAGAAGAAAAATAGATAAATATAAATAAATAAACGTGGGCCGATGGGAGTATGTTAGCAACTAAATTGCATGACTACATGCAATTTAATATTCATTTATCCATGTACACAGCAAGAATCAACTTGTCAATTAATCTGTGGATTGTTTGATGCAATACAGTTCGTAATATAGTTTAATCAAAATCCTATCGTAACAACAAAGTGTGTTCTCAGGAAATGTGGCTCCGCCCGCTCAGCTCAGCAGCTTCTTGACGGGCACCTGACTGACGCTTGCCACTGACTAGTCACTGAGGTGCCAGTGCAACAAGGAGGATCTCGCTGTCTCTCGAAAAATGAGCCCCAGATACTGATAAGTATGTTTGTGTAGCGCAGCTTGACACAGGTCTGAGCTGTAAGTGGAGCTGGGCCAGGATAAAGGTGGAGGTCTAAACAGACGTAAAGGGAGAGCAGTACAGCTTCCCGCTGTCACAGTGTTTTAAATGCATTGATAAGGCAGGGTATGCTAAATGCAGCCTCTGCTCCAAGGAGATAAAGTACAGCAACAAGGGCTCACATGCCCTCTCATCACATTGCCAGACACTGTTCACTGTAATGACCACAGCCAGTGTACTAACAGTCCCAACAGACCCACGTGCAGTTGCTCCCAAGGGCCCTGAAGAGAGAGAGGGTTAAGGTGCCTGTACCTTCATTTCAGTGGGTTGCTAATGCAGAGGTGTGTATAGATCACAGCTATTATTTTACTCTTGATAAGTCACCTTAGCCAGAGTAGATTATCATTTTAATGTAAATAATTGAACTGGATTGACGCATATTAATTGCAAATAGGAGATAGGCCACAATTCTAACAGCTTTACAGTAACAGTGGAAGTTAATATTAAGCCAGTAACAGACACCTTGAATACAGTTTAACAAATGTTTTATTGAGGGTGCCTGTTCTCAGTGTTACACTCTTCTCTTGCTGTTCTTCTTCTGAGAAACTTTACTAATGTCCAAACTAAACAACAATACCAAAATAACCATGCTGTCACATTCACCAACGGGTTAGCTTGTTAGGCTAATGCTAATAATGGCCCTATCAACAGTTTTCTACCAAACAATCTCTTACTAGCCTTAGCTAACAAGCGTAACAGTTTCCCTTAACAATGTGTGCCTTTAAAATCGAAATCTCACCTTGAATACAGTTTAAACAAATGTTTTGTTGAGGATGCCTGTTCTCTACATTACACTCTTCTCTTGCTGTTCTTCTTCTGAGAAACTTTAGAAGGAAGTGTGAATACCATGCACAGACAACCCTGCTAGTGGTGAGATGGCGACACCTGCTGCCCGATTTAACTATATTACAATTATTAACATTAACATTAATAATTAATAATTAATAATAATAATTAATAATTAACATTACAATATAACATTAGTTCGTCAAAAGTCCATTTATCTCACACTCTCCCCCACTTGAACAAATGTCGTCTCGAAATTTTCCTCCAGCATCTCAATGTCAGAGTCCACACTTTCTCCTGGATTCCCAATGTCATTCTTGTTGTCTATAACATCCAGTTCTGCCCTGTCAGTAGCTGGATTTTCGTCCTGTTCCTCATGAGCTCCATGGAGCGAGTGGTGTCTGTCTGACACGTCAGATGTGTCCTGAGGATAGAATTCTGGTGCTGTCGGATTCAGTGGGAAACTCCTTATCTTCAGTGTCTGTTTGCTGGATGTGCTGTGTTCTGAGTCCCGTGTTCCATTATTGTTTCCTGTCCTTACTTGCTCTGTGCTTTGGAGTGTTTTTGGTTTTGTATTTTCAGCTACAGGCAGGAAGTCACATGACAACAATAGATTTCTGTGGAGGACTTTTGTCCTACTTTTTCCACTCTCAGTTTGGACCTCAAACACTGGACTGTCATCCCCTTTGCGTCCTCTGATGATGTAGACATCGTCTTCCCAGTATGAGCGGAGTTTTCCCGGCCCACCTCTCTCTGTCGTATTCCTCACCAGGACTCGGCTGCCCGCTTGTAAATCTGGACCATAGATTATTTTAACATATTGTTTTTTCCCTCTGTCAGCTGACCTGCCTGCATGTTTAGATGCTATCTCATCCTCTTTCTCCATTTCTCCACATAGGCCTGATATGAGCCTGGCTGGTCCTCACTTTCGATTCCAAAAAGGATGTCCACTGGAAGCCGGGGTGTCCTGCCAAATAACAAGAATAATGGAGAGTAGCCTGTTGCATCACTCAAGGTGCAATTGTAAGCATGCAGGACTTTTTAGGAAGATAGCTTTTCCAGTCAGTTTTCTGTTCCTCTGTCAGTGTTCTTAACCTGGAGAGAAGTGTTCTGTTGAATCTTTCAGTCTGTCCGTTCCCTTGTGGGTGATAAGGAGTGGTGTGTGATCCCTTGATACCACAGAGTTCTTTGAGACAGTGCAGCAACTTGTTCTCAAATTCCCTGCCCATGTCATGATGGATTTTTCCAGGAAACCCAAATTTCATAGCAAAATCGTTAAATAGTTTGTCAGCCACAGTTTTTGCTGATTTGTTGGTAGTTGCGTAGGCTTGGGCAAAGTGTGTATAATGGTATATAACCACCAGAATATATTTATACCCCCCTTTAGACTTTTCGAGGTGTAGGAAGTCCACTGAGACTAACACGAATGGGTGAATGGTTTTGATACTCATCATCGGAGCTCGTGTTGTTCGGTTTGGTTTTCTCTTCTTGAGGCATTCACACACATTTGTCACAAAGGGCTCCACGTCACGCTGCATTTTTGGCCTAAAGAAACGGTCTCTGATCAGATTAACTGTCCTTTCTGTGCCCAAGTGACCCTTCTCCTTATCAAGCTCTTTCAGAACGAGAGGATGGTAGATCTTGGGGAGTACTAGCTGACATTTAGACTGACTTCCCCTTTGCAAAATTCCATCTGCCTTGATCTCCAGTTTACTCCATTCCCTAACAACGTTTCTCAGCTCAGGGCTTTCCTTCCTTAGGACATTGGGACTAGGCCTTTCATTTTTAATTTTGTAGTCCAATACTTTGCCTATTACCGGGTCTTTCTGTTGTGCATCTCGTATTTTGTCTTTGGATATTGGCTGTACTGTGCTGACCAACCTGTCTGTATCTGCCTGTTCTTGAAGTGTACTGAATGAGACTGAGCTCAACAACGGTGCTGGCTCCTCCTGCTGCACCAGGATACCCTGCTTAGTGGCACTCACTGTTTCCTGACTGACTGACTCTGTGCACTGATTTATGTACCTCTCAAAATACATAGGCATTCTAGATAAGCCATCTGCATTCGCATTTGCTTTACCTGGTCTGTACTTTATAGTAAAATTGAAATCCGCTAACTCGGCTACCCATCTCTGCCCTGTGGCATTTAACTTTGCAGTTGACAGTATGTATGTGAGCGGATTATTGTCAGTATACACAACAAAGGAAGAAGTATGGAACAGATAGTCCCTAAAGCACTCACTTTAGTGCCAGAAACTAATTTACCAGAATGCAGATGATAATTTTTTTCTGGAGGGGTAAGTGTTCTGGAGCCATAGGATATTACCTTCAGCTTGCCTTCCCTCTGCTGGTACAACCGAGGCCATCTTGCGATGCATCAGTGTGGAGGGCGAATGGTTGGTTGAAGTCAGGGTAACCGAGTACTGGTGGGCTGGACAGCTTGTCGACTAGCTGGCACACTACTTGGCGGTGTTCCTCAGTCCATGTCACGTGTCCCATTAGGCAACTGTCCCTGTTTCCCTCTTTTCTGAGTTGTTTTTCTTTTGAGGACTTTGGTATTAGTAGAAGGATCTGTGCCACTTGGAGGGGCTGCTAACAGGTCATACAATGGCTTAGCCAGGCATGAAAAGTCCTGTATATAAGATCTGTAGGAGGAGAGAAACCCTAGCTTACCTCTTACCTCTCCAACGGTAGTAGGACGTTTCCCCTTGTAGGCCTGCACAGGGGCTATTTCTGCAGGATCCATTGTGTATCCCTCCTTAGACACAATCTTCCCCAGAAATCTCACACTGTGTCTGAATAGTTCACATTTCTTTGCTGGGAGCTTGATGCCGTGTTGTTGGTACCGCCTCAGAATCATCTGTATGTGGTTGACATGATCCTGAAAGGATTTACTGTGGACTAGATTATCATCTAGATATGGCTGACAGATCTCATCCCGTAGTCCCCATAGACACTCCTCCATACTCCTTTGAAATTCCGCCGGTGCTGAACTCAATCCGAATGGGATTCGTGTCCACTGGTACAAGCCCCATGGAGTTATAAAGGCTGTGAGAGGCTGGCTCTCTTCATCTAGAAACCCTTGGTGGTATGCCTTGCCCTGATCTAACACTGAAAACCAGGAACTCCCACTGAGACTATCTAGCATATCCTGTATCCACGGGATGGGATGTCTGTCTGGCACTGATTTACGATTTAGTTCTCTGTAATCGCAGCATAATCTCAAACTACCATCTTTTTTTCTGACACAATTGGTGAGGAGTAGGGTGACTTTGCTTTTGTGATACAGCCCCTGTTGATGAGGTCTTGCAGGTACTCCTTCACTTCCTGGTGAACCGGTTTTGGAACACTGATATAAATCTTATGGACAGGAGTCTGATCCTTTAAGGTGATGTGCATTTTCAGTGTTGGAATACAGCCAACGTCCATGTCATCTTTTGAAAAGGCATTACACTCCTCTCTCAGCATTTTTTTTGCAATAGCCTGCTGCTCGCTGGTCAGGTGATCCAGTGCTTTAGGTGCTTTGCTGTCACTCTGGGTTGGACATGGTGTGTCCATGTTGACTCCGCCAATCTCATCAGGTGGTGTGTTTCCTGTGTCCTGCGGCTCTGTCTGTGTGTGCGAGCAGCACCTCACTGTGGTTGATTCTCCAGGAAGGACTAGGTTGCCCGTTTTCACGATCACTTCCTCATTATCTGACTGGTAGGTGTGCATTAATTGTATGAAGGTCTCAGCAGCACTGGAGTCAATGCCAAAGGCCCCACTAACTATTTCTGCAACACAGTCATCTGTTGTCACTCCCGGCTGTTTTATTTGGGTATTTATCATTTCCTCTATCACGTTGAAGCCTATGATGGGATCCTCAGCTACCTTCGGGTCGCTGGACACAAGCACTGGTAACAACATACTGGTATTAGAATCCTCAGAGTTGTTCAGTTTGAACTCTACCGGTATCCACCCAATAGATCGTATTTCTGTCTGGCTGCAACCCCATTTAGTGGATTGGCTCCAATAAGTTCATCAATCTGACGAATTGTGCTTTGAGGGAGGTGTTTACCTCTCCAGGCATCATTTATCACTGTTGCCTGTGCCCCCGTGTCCCAGAGTGCTGTAACAGGTATGTTGTCAAAGCTACATTTCACCATATTCCGTCTTCCTATCAGTTTAATTAATCAGTCTGTTTTTCTGTTTGGCTGAGAGGTAGCTCACCTTACACATATCTGGTAATTTGTGTTTTCTTTCTTCCTCCTCAGTTACCTTTTTCTCGACTTGAATTATTGCCACACAGAGAGGCTTGTGCTTTTCCCAGTGATTTCTCTGACATTCTTTTGAGCAGTATAATGTGGCTGAACACCCCTTACATTTTTGTAGTATTTTTCCCCGGTCCTCCTCTTGTAGGCAGTTCTGGCAACATCGGGACTGTGATGGTTGTTGTTGGGTTACTGTGGGTCCCTCTACAGCAACCCTCTCTCATTTCCCTGAGACTGGTAAGGAGCCCTGCACCCACGAGACACATATCCAGCCTGGCCACACTTGAAGCAGTGGTTGCAGCTTTCTCCTTCACCTTTGTCCTGGCAGGTCCTGCAGCCTCTCTTCCGAGCCCCTCTCTCTCCCATTGTCTGTTTCCTGTTTGTTTTTGTGTCTGTACTCATAGAAGCCAATATTATCTTTTTAATTTCTGCCATTTCTGTTTTCAGTTCCCCGACGATTGAATGGATATCAGTCTCTGATGTGTGGCTGGTTGCCGGAGGCTTTTCTTTCTGGTCTCGGCTGTTCCTCCCAGCCTGTGCAGTTGGGTCTGGAGAAGAGCTATGTTGGCTAATCGCTGCCTCACCTGAAACACTAGCATGTAGCTCATTTACACAGGCTAACTTGACAGTGGATTTCTTGAGTTTGTTGAGTCTCTCTGCCTCAAGACTTGCTGCCTCATTTACTCTTTCAATGATCATCTCATCACTGACTGCTGGGTCATCCAGGAAAGGCTTTATCTGGAATTTAATGTTATCACTCAACAGCCCTGTGCCCACGGACCTCAAGAATTTCTTACTTATCAAATCAGGGCTATATTGCTCCCCTGATTCATTTTCGTTTGATGCAAACAGCAGCCTGTCTTTGAGTTCTATCGCCCTGAACAGGAAGTTTTGAGCTGATTAGGTCAATTTCTAGCCTTAACCATTCAGGTCAATGCCTACCTTCACCTTTCTAGGTCAAAGCCTAAACTCAACCATTCAAAGTCAATGCCTACCCTTAACCATTCCAAGTTAATTTCTAGCCTTAATCATTCCAGATCAATTCCTAACTTTAACCATTCCAATCAGTGCTTAACCGTAACTATACAAAGTTAATTCCTAACCTTAAACATTCTAGGTTAATGGCTACCCCTTAACTATTCCAAGTCAATGTCTAGCCTTAACCATTTCAGGTCAATAGGATGGATTGACTTCTGACGCCGTGAGTTTCACTTTATCCGAATTATGCACTGTCCATGAAACTGACTCTGAACCTGGGAATGAAACATCCACCACCCATCACGACCCTGCCTTATATCCAAAATGTGTCTTCCCTTTTTCCAATTACTGGACTTTAAAGTCTTCACAAACACAAGCACACAATAATCCATCCACACTAAGCAATAACTCCATCCCAGACGGGATTGGAGTGGTTCGAAAGATTATACTGTAATATCCTTAGTCTTATGCATAAATTCTTTCCTTTATTGCAACCTTTCGGAGATGTTTGCTCCTTCATCAGGCAAAGGCAGACTGACTCTGTGATGTGTCAAGAACTCTGTGTTGAGTTACATTGACCTGACTGTACTCTATTTTTGAGTTACAAATTGTAGGCTTGTATTTCCTCTGTGTTACAGACATTTTTAGTCCTATAGTCATTTTTAGAGTCCTGTGGTTGTGTAAATTTATGCTCCTAATGTCAATCCACCCTCCTCCACTGAGGTTAAAGGTTGATAACCACACTGAAGTAAGTTATTTTGGGTTCACTTTTTTTCTGAAGAGACTTGGAAGTTTAGTAGTAGTCCCCAGTATATCCCCATATATATCCATTTCCTGTAAAAAAAAAAAAAAAGAACTGTCCTTCTAAAAATATCAAATTGTAGAGTTTAGAGTTCATGGAAGCCAGATGGCAGCTGGGCCCATATTAACCCCTGTTCCTCACACACTTGCTCAATGTGGACATGTTTTCAGTACCTAAATGTTAGCTGGCCCCAGACTTAATACAGTAGCCTGACCAACCTATCAACATATTTAACATACAAGGACTATCGACTGGAGAGAAAACAGATTCATATAATTTTTGTAAAGTTATAGTAAATTTGCATATTAGCAAAAATAGGCAGAGCACAAAAGGAAATCTTTGTCTGGTGCATATACTGTATCTGTCTCCTTCAAAATAACTGACATGGTGCCTCTACCTCCCTGATAGTGTGTGATACTTTTAATAAGGATCCATGGCAAATATTTTATCTATCTATGCTATCTATTAAAATTGCGTAGGGTGTAATTTGGTGCTTTCAACTGGGATCCCTCAGGTCCCCAATACATTGGAATTTAAAATTATTATTTCAAAAGCACTAATTAAAACAGAATAAAATAATATAAAAACAAAGAATAATATAAAAAAAAAAGATTTGTAGAAAGCCGATGTGAGTCGTTAATTGTAGTTTTAATGTGTGTCAGAATCATCATTAGTTGGTAATAATTATGATAATCATAATTTCTCATTATTGCAATTTGCCTAATTTCTTATTTTTGTAATCCAAACAACCATAAATCTCCTCCAAATGAATTGCAGGTGATGTGCAAACTTTTGTTTTGGGCATAATACTATATTACTCTCATATTTGCAGAGTATTTATAAAGCCAGTAGGTGGCAGTATGATCACAAACAATGGCCTTTGTGAGTTATCAGTGCAGACTCAGAGTTAAAGCTTGGAGAACACAATGTGTGGTTGCACAAGGCAGAAATAGTTTATGTACTAACTTTGACAGCATAATTTAAACACTTAGTATAATTGTTGTGTTTTAGATACACAGCAGCACATGTAAAATGCACAGAAGGTAGCTGGATTTAATATGGATCTACTATACTGTAGGTCTTTAGGCCTGCCTAAAATATACATGCAAAATATACATACAGAGAAAATATCCCCCCAATAAAAACGTTCCATTGAAATATTGGCTTTTTAATTAAACACATAAATCTGATTAATGCCGTTTGAAATTGCTGAAGAAAAGAGTCGAAAGCGTGAAAAGATGCCAATCCACTTTGGGGAATGCAAATTAGCATCAGTTTCTACAGCTCAATTATTTCAAAGCAAACTTCATCCACAACTAGGTACAATTAATCCTAATTGCCTTGCAAACATGAACATACTGTATGGTAATGTCATTACCATACAAGACCATGTCCAAAATATTTTTGGAGCAGCACTTTAATTCGGCTCTTATATAATCTACCAAGAAACATTATAGGAACGTCTATTCTAGAAATGCTTTAAAGTACCTCCCAACAGATCATCCAATAAGATGTTGGGAGGCGGGGCAATCCTGGAAACATTAGTAGTGTCATCTGTGTGATGTAGTATAAGCGGCGCATACAAAAAGTGTATCATAAATTAAGTAAAAGTTTGTTTAATGTTTACGACGAAGTGAGACAACATAAAAACTCTACATATTTAAACGTAGTTTGGCAGGCTGTCTCTGCTCATAACGGGGTTTACGTTGAAGGCGGAGTTGTTCTGCTCGAAGTTGTCAGAGTTTTGCTCTGAGGAGAAGAAAAGTGTGTTTTAAACGTCAAAGTGGTGGAGGAAAGGTAAATCATTTAATCCGGCATAACGGTTACACTATTTACGAGTAGCCTACGGGCTACTATGCAAAGTAACAACGCCAGCTCTGACGCGTTACATATTTGCCTCTCACTGAACCCTTCAATGTTACTGTCAGTAAAAACGCTGGGTTGGCAAATATGACGGATGTTTTTATCACGAGTTTTCACGAAACAGAAAAGAACAGGTTGTCCACACGAACTGCTGCTCTAATCTCTGCTAAATCTGGTGGGAAACGTAGAAAAAAAATTGTTAATGTGTTCATGTTTATTGTTCGTAGTAGGTACTAAGAAAAGTTATAATCCATGTCCTGACTTCATTTAGGCTAACAGTGTAGAAAAATTGTGGAGTGGCAGACAGTTTGCATGGGCTATGATCGGATTGGTAGGATGTTTTTCATTTCAACTGTGAACAATCTCATGACTTTTTTTCCTTCACAAAGTAGCCCTTGGATTGAATTTCCTTTTGACTGAGAAGGTTTGCTTTCTCAATAACATGTTGCAAAACTTAAAAAAGGAGAAGTAAACTCAGATTGTCTAACATATGGAGAAATTTGCAAAAGTGGAAGATGGTAAAAACAGTTTCTGGCTGTCAGTGTCTTGACTCACATTAGTCTGCAATTTATACAACAATATTTGGCTTTGCTATTATCGAGTGGCACAGACAACCGGAGGAGTTTCCTGAAATAACAGAGGAACATTTTGTTAATCGCAATTTATAAAGTTAGTACAGAGAAACCGCTGTGTAATCCTAATCTACAGCATCTGATATACATTTGAATCCATTCTGACATTCTTCCCTCTGAGGTGAGCTGCTGAGGTGGGGCTTTTGGTCCACTCCTTTTGTTAAGCCTGCAGTCATGGCTCAGTACCTGGGCTACTTCACCACCGTGGGCGATGCGCAGCCGGTCCAGTGGGAGGATGAAGAGCTGCACGTGAACAGTGAGGAGCTGAGTCCGGCCACTGGCCAGTTTCCAACAACACTGACCTTCAAGGATTCACTGCAGAGGCTCTATGGCTCAGAGCGGTTCCAGGTATGTGAGACGTGACCATGCCACGTGAGACTATCAAAATAGCGGATGTAGTTTCGACTACCAAAATGACAGATGTAGTTTCGTACGTGATCACGCTACTCAAAACTACAGAAATGGCGTTGGAGCCACGATAGAGGCCGCGTTCACACACCACGTGCATCTGAGATGAGTAGCAAAACCTATATGTGTGTTTGATGAGTACACTCAACACTCAAAACAAGGCAGATCCTCACCGTAGCAGTAAAATACAGAAACTGTTACTTTATCACACAGAAACCCAACTGGGGAACTCGGCAGCCGTGGCACTGATCTTTAAACTGATAATGTTGCAATTACCAACCTCACTCGCAGTGACTGATCTAACTACAACACTATTACAGCAGTATGTAATACAACAGTACTAAGTTCACAGCACTAACAGAACTTGGCAGTCCGTAAGATTACACAATAACAAGGAACAGTACAGTAAACTTAGAACAAAACAAAACAAGGTAACAAATACACTCTGCCCAGACACAAGCCTCTTACTCTGAGATTACTTTGTAGCGTTCAATGTGGTTCTTCAAAATTCTTTGTTAAATTCGGGATCCGGAGCTTCAAGCTGCGTGGCGATAAATCCTCCGTATGGCAGCGGGGATTCCTCGGAAGTTAAGGGAATTTTCGTCCTTACGACCGGCAAATGTCAACTTTAACGGGAAGAGAACTTGTCCATCTCTTCCTCTGAAGAATGGGCTTCTTCAGAGGAACTGCAGTTTAAGTTATCCGCTTTGATCCAAAAACAGTCTATTGTTTGTCCAGCGAATGTAAAACTATTCCATCCCACTTTGATGGGTAAGATTGGTGCAGCTCCCCTTGAAGTTTCTGTATAAAGAGAGGCACCTCCCACTGATTGACTGACTTTGCTTGCAGGTGTTGGTGGTGTGTCTGGTAATCCTGGATGCCATCTTTGTTCTTGCGGAGCTGCTTATAGATCTGTCTGTGATCCAGTTGGAACATGGCCACCTTGCTCCTGAGGTGAGAGACAGATTTGTCCACTTGCTCCAAGCAAAACTCAGTTCTTATCAAGACCATTGTATAATACCGTTCACTTTTATTGTGCAGGTGTTCCACTACCTGAGCTTGGCTCTTCTCACATTCTTCATGGTGGAGCTGGTTGGTAAGCTGTACGCTTATCGCCTGGAGTTCTTTCAACACAAGTTTGAGGTGTTTGATGGCGCGGTGGTGGTGGTTTCCTTCGTGTTGGACATTGTGTTCATCTTCCATGAGGACGCCTTTGATGGGATGGGTCTCCTCATCCTGCTGCGACTCTGGAGGGTGGCCAGAATCATCAATGGTCAGTAACACTTTGCCTCGAAGTATGTAAAGGCTGTTGCTGTTTTGAATGACATTTTTTATATGGGAAGATGTTGGGGTGCTCTGTCTGTGTGCCAAAGGGTCTCTTTGCCTCAGCTGGATGACAGGGAGGTGGAGCTTTTGTTACCGTTTGATCTTACAGTGTGGGTACTTGTGTTGTGGCAGAGCCAGCGCCTCTACAACAAGTGTGTGTTTCTCTGGGGATGTCGGTACATACCACTAGACCAGGGGTCGGCAACCCGCGGCTCCGGAGCCGTATGCAGCTATTCAGCCCTTCAGCCCCTCTGTTGCGGCTCCCTAAGTCTACATCCACACTAATACGTTTTAAAACGGGTTTTAACAATCAAAAACGATCTCCGTCCACACGGTGTTTCAGCATCGTTTTCTAGATGATCTCCGTCCAGAATAACACGCCTGTAAATGAATATCACGTGACTATTCACGACCACTTTGCATGCGGGTGGGTGACGGTGTAGACAGGAAGTCGTTGCTAAGTTAAAAAAATACGACAGAGTTATGAAGTAGTCTTTAAAAATGAAAAACTTAAAATCTTCTCTAAAATCTTCCACTATAAACTCAGACACATTTCGTGGAAAGTTTTAGATGTTTTATTTTTCAGACTTAGTTACAACACTGCAGGTCTTTGATGTGAGGTCTCTCTCACATCAAATTTACTTTAAAATCAACACACATAAAAGTTTACTAGATTATGGGTCATAAATGTGGTCAACACACGTCTCTCACTCGTTTCCTCGGTTTCATTGTTACTCGTAGCTCTGCTGGTGGCTGAAGTATCTGTCATACTGGAGAGCAATCAATGTTTTGTTCCTTTATAGCTTATGCGTGTGGACTTCACAATAGTTGTGCAGAACAAAATAAGCATTAATAAGAAAAGGAAAGTCCTCCGTTTTGTGTCCGTCCTCCTCAAAGCCGCTAACCATGACTTCAGCTCTGTAGGTCTAATAACCCCCTTCGACATGCCGCTCGCTAATCACTCCGATAACAGCTGCTTCCTCTGCAGAAATACAGACTTTAACTGAACAACAGCTGCTAGTAAAGACAACAATGTCAACAACACCTGTAATCAGTTGTCCATGTTGAATTGACCTGGTAGTCGATCGATAATCAATAATGTTGTTGTTTGTGAATTTCCGGGTAAGGGTCACATGATAGGGGCGTGACGAATCAGGGAAGGACACGTCGTGACTGCTAAGAACCAATCAAGTAGTGAACACGTGATCGTTTCCAAATGTATGCATTTACGCTGTCTACACGACAAAGCAAACCCGGAGTTTTCAAACTTATCCGTCCTCGGGAGTGTTTCCAAACTCCTCCTTTTTCGGTGCTTTGAAAACTCCGGCGTAGTGTGGACACTCAGTGTAAACATAGCAGAACATATGCGTTTATAAATGGAAACGTATAGTGTGGACATGGCCTCAGGCTTTGACAAAAAATATATTTTATTGTTTGCACAGTGGACAATCTTTCAAAGGGAACACCTCTTATCTTGGATTTTGAGGTGATACTGTCACTGAAAATAGCAATAAAATGTCAAGAATTGTCTTTATTCTTGTTCTATAATTTCATAAATACAACAAACTATAGTTTTTGTATATATAATATAACTACCGGTATATATAAAACTTTATAAGCTGTGATATCAAATAGCTTTTGCGGCTCCAGACGAATATTTGGTGGAAAATAGGGCAAAATGGCTCTTTGGATAGTAAAGGTGGCCGACCCCTGCACTAGACGTTAACATTAAAGGGATAGTTCAGGTTTTTTGAAGTTCTTATCCTTAGTAGTACTTAGACTTGCATGGCTTAATCTTTGAGACAAGCATATGCTACTGGCAGGATCAACCAGGTAGCCAAACGACATACAGTAGATGGCGGTCAGCACACCCCCAATTTGGAGAAACATGCAGGAGTACCTGGACAGGAGCAAAGTAATGTATTAGAATGTATATTGGACACCTAAAAAAAAATCAATACTAGTTTAAGTGTACGCTATATTTAGAATATTTTCACCGCTTTACCTTCCCGTCATGCAACCCTTTCCAACGGTTATCTATGCTCTCTTCAGAACCACAAGACTCCTTTTGACAAAACAGGGATTTTACCACACAAGCGACTCCAGTGTTCTGTCTACCTTGATACATTGATGTCTTTGACTTAACGTCAACACTGTAACCACTTCACATTCTCTTGATAATGTTAGTTTATTTTTCGAATGTTTTTAACTCATATTCTGGTCACATCTTACACATTGCACCTTTTAACACCTTTAACACTGCTTGACCTCATGTTTGAAATCAAACTGTTTATGGTTGCTGTAAGTGAAAAATATTGCGGTTTATCTGTGCTTAAGTAACCTAACCTAGCCTCCTTAATGTGGCCCTAGACTTTGGTAGTCCTGGAGGCAAATGGTTGGAATAGTTTCGGCATGTCTCAAAAATAAATATAATTCTGACTTTATTATGAATCAATTTTATAAAGTGTTATATCACCCAGAAACACTTTAATTATTTGTGTCTTTGGTAAAATCAGATAAAACATGTTCATTTAGATTGTTATATATTGTATAACAATAATACTTGCTACTAAAAAGACCATGATAGTGAGACTATGGACACCCAATCACAGACTCCCCTCCTCTCACCCAGCAGCCTTAGGCCCAGTTTGGCAGAGTTTTTATGATGACATACATTTACTTGAGTTCCCTCGAGTTTGCAGTAAAAATGTGCATGTCAAAAAAGAAGAGCACTATAAGCCAGCAAAGTTGCTACACACCCATTTGACTGTTTGAATGTGTTGCAGGTATCTTGGTGTCAGTGAAAACCCGTGCAGACCAGAGGATTCACAAGCTTAAGGAGAGCTATGACCACCTCGTTCAAAGAGTCACAGAGCTACAAGAGCACAGTGATAAACTGGTGATTCATTATAACTGCTTCATACTAGATCAGAAATATTACTCAGACTGTTCATTTAATGAGCTTTCAAGCTCATTTTCAGGTTCATACTTGTATTTTGTGTTTCTACTAGAACATGTTTACAAGCTTTAATGTTCAAATAACACATATTTCTCATACTGTCTGAATATAGCTGTGTTCACCCTCTGTCTGAAACACTCCGTTTTAGCGGCTGTCTCTTTAAGTTCAAATTAACCTGCATGTGATATAGGAATGGGAGCCAAATCTGAATGGCTTGTTGAATCATATGTTTTCATATCTAGCCAGTACACAAACTGATTGGGTAGTCTTTTTTCAGTTTGTGGGATGGTAGGCACTCCAGATACCCACATGCATGACCACAAGGACTGTTTTATCATATGTCAACTTAAAAGAAGTCATAGATGGGATATCCACAGGGCCACAGCTATGATTGATGACATTGTGACATTTTGAGTTTATCCAGACACCTGGAGGGGCTTTGTATCCTACAGTTAAAAATTTGGAGATGGTGGGTATTTATTCAGCTCAGCTTTGTCCTTTTAGACTCAAAATATTTACATTTCACCAAAAGGGAAAACAGCTAATGAATAAAGGCTTTCAATTCTGAAAGCCTTTATTCTTTAGCTGTTTTCATGAAAAAAAGTTTATTGAAATTACATTTTTTTGTAGCCCTTGTAATTGGTTCCATCAGTGATGATATTGTACTCACCAACGTAAAGGCTGAGGTCTCAGAACATGGTGACAATGCTAAAAAATGTCCAATTGCAAAACAACTTGAGTAGTCAGACAATCGGACTGGTAGTGTATAATTGCCTGCACAACACCGTGGGGGAATCTCAGCACAAGTATTTCGAAAATGATCTCCACGAGGACAGAAATCCATAAACTTTGGGCTAGCACAATTGACCCAACAGTGGGTGTGTAAGCTTTGAATGATGTCCAACTACATACTGACTCTTCTCTCTCCGTCTGCATCCATCTTAGGAACAAGAGAACCAGAAACTGCAAGCCCTCCTGAAGAAGAACAGCATAGTCTTCTGACTTATCGAGCTAACTCTTTGGAGCACGTACTTCTCGGCACTATCATACTATATACACTCCATGAACTTTTATTTTAGACCCAATTTCAGTATTCCTACTACTTGTTGATTAATCCTTAACTGTTATATTACTTGAAGCGAAACCATCTTTTTAAATTTCTGTATCAGTGGATCCATATCCAGTTTTCTCGTCATTATAGTGATGGAAACCAGTTAAAGGCCTGCATACTGTATGTCTAATAAATGTCAGATAGTCCGATGCTACTGGATGTCACTCCATAAAGCTCCAAAGCCATGGCCTTAATTTAATAGTAAATATTTGAAACATCAGTGTGAGGACTTGTACATAAAACTAAATGTACATCAAGTGATGTTTCAAAGTGTATGTATGTTGTGTAAAAAAAACCATGTCAATAAATGAAGTCATTTCATTGATCAAAAACATTTGTTAAAGTTTTTTATATTTACATTATTAACACAATATACAGGAACACATAGATCATACATAAATCCATGTGGACTGTTCGGACAAAAGAGGGAACATGAACTTTTCTTCCCTTTTTCCATGCGTGTTCTGTGTTCAGACAAAAGGGAAAAAGAAATCAAAGGGCAATTTGGCATTGATGGTGGGTGTGGCTCTGTAACCAGGAAGAGCAGCAGCAGAAACTGGTACAAAGGCCACTGAACTCCTAATTGACAGGATGCTGCTTCCTCCAGACAACATGTCCTGAGGCAGAACAAAGACAGTCAGACACAGTAGAAATGATTAGACTGCCATTGCAGATTTTGGGAGGGTTAAAACCTGCAAGTATCATGCCAGTATTTATGAAAAAGCGAGTCTTACCAAACTGGTGGTGTTGGTTCGGATCACTTCTTTGATGCTCACTATCTGAGCTTGGGGGTTCATCAACAATCCATATTTAGTCCATTCAATTTGTAAGTGCAGCGACAGTGGGATGCTGCAACTCTGTGCTTCCTGCAAAACACAACAATACTACTGGATTGTGGCCCCACAACACAGATTCCATAAATTAAGTGAGCTTTCTGCCAACATGCAACATCTTCAACTTATTTTCTATATAAGGCCAAAATATAATATCTCAACCTGAAATTGGAATTGAATACGACTTGAAGAATGATTGAAGTCAGTTATAAAAAAACAACCACAAGTGTTTGTGGTATGTAAACCATACACTTAATCCACAAACAGTAGCAATTAGCAAAGTCATACAAATGTGAAAATTAGGTTCAACCACTTCCAACAATCAATATATGTGTAAAGTTATGAAAAAAGGGAAATTAATTAAATAGAAAAACAAAAGAATATGATTTAAAAAAAAGGGGAAATAATTATAAATATATAGAAAAATACAAAAAAAATAGGAAAATAATGTAGAAACGAATCAAATATAATACAACTTAAGACTCGTTAAGACACACAAACTGTCAAATAACAAATAAAAATGCATTGAAATGTTATAGATATTATATTGTGGACATAAGATAGGTATTGGACATATTTGGTCTGGATTGATTTACACTTCTCCAATCAGATTCAGGATGAGACTAGACCTGAGACTCTTTTCTGTTTTCAAACCATGCTCACCACAGGATTAAAGTTGCTCTCGATCGGCACCCAGTCCAGGGGATAGTCTAGTGGGGAGTTTCCAAAAGATGCCACAAAATTGGCATGGTTTGGTCCTCTCAAAACATCCAAAAGCACCTGAAGGACCAGGGAGCAGTTGGCAGCATCCTTCAGTCTACAGGGACAAGACAAGTCACCATCATATATGTATTAAGACACAAGGAAGCACTGTACCAGAACATAGTAAGCAGATGTGTTGAGTGTAAATATGTCCTGCCTTAATGTGCAGCCGGACACAGAGTCCAGACCGAACAGGACAGGGGAGCGCTTATGTGGTCCCTGCAGACAGTCCTGGTCCTCAGCACTGTGGAGAAGAGATACTGTGTCTCTGGGGTCGACGCTTCGAGCGATCCCTGTGACAACTGTTAAGGACAAATCCTGGGCCTTGTAGCACATCAGAACATCATCTCTTTCTCATCAGACACTGTCAAAGTATCCATACTACGTACTACTGTCCAAAGATATAACTAAAATATTTCTATTCACACTGATTCATACCGTCTGTAAATCAAGGTGAGGGAAATCCAGCATCCAGGCAGGTAAAGGATATTCTGCTGTTCTTGTTCCAGAAACAAGAGGTAGTCCAACCACATAACCTGGATTTCCACTGCAGTGGATGGCCGCCTCGTCCTCCTGTTTAATAGAGACAAGCTAAAGTACATTATTCACATTGAGTTTAAAAAATAAGAAGTTGTCATTTATTACATTTATAGTTTGCACAGGACCGAACTATTTCTTTCTAAAATCAGTCAGAGAAAAAAAAAAAAAGAAAAAAAAAAAAAAAAAAAAGAAAAATTGTTTTAACACCCCATCAATGATTGTAGAATTCTAGCATTAAAGAGAAGTTTCCCTTTCAGAGTCATTTTGCAGCTTCTCTGAAAAAGAGTCATTTTGCAGCTTTTCTCAAAAATAGAGGATCAGGCAAATTTAAAGCAACCTAGCAACCCCATACCCAATGGTTTTTGTTACATTATCATCAAAATGTCTGCAATCAAGACACAATTTGAGTGCTTGCATGGAGAGAGCAGGTTCACTCTAGTCTTTACAGAAGTTTCAGTCGTATCTTAAGCTTTGCAGCCTCTACCATTTTTAATATTGCACTCTATGCTGCAACCTTTGGGGACAAATAAAGTTCAAGTTGTGAGGCAACTGAAAACCGCTTTATTAGTTTCAACAACTCAGATACAATAGAAAGCTCAAGCTGTCCTCACAATGCAGTCCTGGCAAATTTACCAGCAAGGACCTGATCCGTTCATTTGGTTATGCCATCCTTTAACTCATACTGATCTTGTTTTATGAAACCTGTTTTCTAAGTAAATACTACTTCAAATGGTGGTTCTGAGTGCAACACAGCGGACAACACTCCATAATACATAGACAATGCCTTGTAGAGATCAACCTGGAAAAATGTGATGTGAAACTCCTGTTCCAGGGACAGTGCTGCTTCACGGACAAATCCAAGTACCAGAGACACCGTCACATTCACTATCTCACCAGCTGGGTTGTACTTAGTCATATAAGCAACCTATGGAGATACAAATTTCTAATTGGTCCAGCAGACAATGACTTATTTTATTTGCAAGAGTTTTCATTCTAAGTCTAAAACTTCAGCTATAAATCTCAAAATACAGGTTGTATGTTGGAGTAGACTCACCTTCAGCACCACATTAGCACAGACGGTCGGGTTCAGGAGAACAGGGTTGAGGTTTTCTCCACCACTGATCATCAACTCTGTCTGAGTCCCATCAACAGACTGCAGGATGACTGACACCACCTCTACAGGAACAAGCTCAAGCAACATCACAAACATCCACAATTATTTAACCAAAATATTTTTTCAGATTTACCGTCTGCTCTCATTTACATCAGTCTACTTTGTTTACAGGAAAGCAAAGCCGGTGGATCGGTTGCTCCATCACTTTAATCTAGACTGAAAAACCTCAACTATTGGATGGTTGGCCTCTGGATTTTGTACAGACATCAGGAGGAATTGTAATACCTTTAGTGATCCTCTGACCTTTCATCTAGTGCCACCATCAGGTCAAAAAATGCACATGTCCAATACTTTGGTTTATAGGGTTAGTCTAAACTATTGACATTCCCGTTGTTGCAGGGTGTGTGTGTATTTCAGAAGCAATGGGCGTTTGGAACAATGGCTATTTGTTTTCTTGATAACGGGCTGTCGGACAAATGGGCTTTTGGGCCAATGGGACAATTTTTGGACTATTGGTGTAATAGTGGGCCATCAGAACAATAGCATGGCACCTTTGTATGCTGATGTTAGTCATCTTTTTTTTTCTTCCTTTTTTTATAGATGTTTTTATCATGGGATAATTACAATTAAAAATCTTTGCAGTGCTTTACAGCATCATTAAAGCAGACAGGATGTTCACCGTTGTGGATTACATATCTCTATCAAGTTTCCACTGCTTGATTTTCATTCTAGGAAAAACCTTACTGAGAAATCTAAGACGCTACCAATTTGTTTTGATTTCATAGATTGCAGAAATGTAAAGCAAAAAGTAAAGTGTTGTGTCAATGCAAATATGACAATAACTGAATACTTACTTCTTCTCGGTAACAGAGAAATATAAAAATGTTTTCGGCCCTCACATTGCAGCAGTCAACCTGTTGTCTGTGCTAACTTACTGCACTATGTGACATGTTTTTGTGGTCCACCTATTTTTTGCGCAACACGATTGTCAGTGTCTTGCTAAATTTCCTGGTAAGGCAGGAGACGTGATGGCATGTGAGTTTTTAATGTTATGTCAACAATGTAAAGACAGAACTTTTCAGATAATGGAGAGACCATGCGACTATACACATATACAGTATATGAAGGCATGATTTTGCATAACATGTGTTTCAAGATGTTTGTTACGAGGTTGTAGCATTTAACCTGATTCTGACTTCACTTAAATCAGTGGTTCCAAAACTGGGGGGTGCGGCTTCATCACCAACCCACACACACAGGCACAAAGACACACACACACACACACACACACCAGTAAAACAATATAAAATAAAATTATAACAAATACAATTGCAAACAAGTTGTAAACATAGGGCACTATATCATATGGTTGCACCTAAGAAATGAAAATAAAATTAAAATAAATCAAGCGGAGGCGACGTGACAAGCAGTGTGTTCCAACCGTGCCCCCCAGAGCAGCTCATGTTACAGAATGACTAGCGGCAAAACCAAGGAGAGCGCGCGAGAGAGAGAGAGCGAGAGCGACAGCGAGAGAGACAGCGAGAGCGAGCGCGTGAAAGAAAGCGAGAGAGAGAGCACGCGAGAGAGAAAGCGAGAGAGCACGCGCGAGCGAGAAAGCGAGAGAGCGAGAGAGCACGCGCGAGAGAGAGAGAGAGACACAGAAAGAGAAAGGAAGCGATGTACCAAGGTGGACATATTTGTGACTGGTATAAAGCGCAAATCAGATGGCAAGTCTGTCACAGGTGTAACAGGCGACCACCACAACAACGGCACAAAAAAAGGTAAAAGCAAGAAAATATAACGAGGCGTATCTGTCCCTGGGCTTTACAAGCACTATGGTCGGCCAAGAAGAGAGACTCAGTGTGTTGTGTGTCTTAACATACTGGCGGCAGACAGTTTGAAGCCCACTAAATAGAAAAGACACTTGGAAACCCACCACCCCGATCATGTGAACAAGCACCGTGAGTTTTTCAAAAAGAAATTGGAAAACTGTCATGCCCATTAGAGTGACTTTGTAAAAGCTGCATCTGTCCCTGTGAAAGCACAACTCGCTGTTAAATATGAGGAAATATACGTCGTTTGCACTTAAAAGAAATGAAGTTCATTTTATTTTCAAAAGAATATGTCAGAAAGCAATTTCCATGTAGGAATAGGAATGTGCCTATGCATAGGAATGTGATCGATGCAGAGAAAGCACTGAGTAACTTGCACATCTTGTCTTTGATCATTATTCTATATGTAGGATTCTTTATTTTCTTGCACACAAATTCAGTTTGAAAACCCTACTGTTAAATGGGGAAATGAGTTGTTGCACTGTTCCTAACTTCAATTTTAACATTTGAAGTTAATTTTACTTGAAAATGTATTGAAGAATGTAATGCAATTAATATGTGTGAAAGCACTACTTGAAAGCAATCTAAAGTCCAATCTTTTTGGAAATTGATTTTATTATTGCCATTTATTTTTCAGTAAAACAAACTGAACAATAAACTGTAAAATGGAAAAAGTGAAGTGATAAGGAAAAACAAATATTTTATAGAGTTTATATATTATAATGCAATTAATTCAAAACAAAGACGGTACGACCCATTTGGGGTGGGTGGGGTCGGGTGCGGTGGAGCTTACAATGTTCCTATATCATCAAAGGGGGGCTTCACAGAAAAAGTTTGGGAACCCCTGACTTAAATGATTAATCGCTTATCAAAATATGTCAATTATTTTTCTGTCGATCACCTAATTTACTTGGAGTCAAACAAAAAAGTAGGCATACTTACTGCTGCATCTTGAGTCTTCCCCTGTTGAGTGGAAAAGATTTGGTTTAACATCTTTCAACCGATTCTCTGTTATTTCAGCGTTTCCAATACAGTGACTCATTTATCTTGTGCACAAACATCCATGCTACTTTGTTTTCTTATTTAAAAATGTAAAAAAATTGAGTAAACTCAAAACTTGGCTAAATGAAAATGGCTGAAGCAGATTCAACTCACCAAAACAAATAAAATAAATTACAACACCAAAGAGATTACTTCAGCTGTTAGGTATTGTACTTTAAATACAAAAAATTAGGAAAACCCACACAAGATTTTAATGTAAATCAGGTGGATTAACCCTTTAATACCAGTGTATCCTCTGGGGTGCATTAAACGTCCCTGAGAATGACAGTGTTTGAATATAAATGTTTTCTTTCAGTGTATTGTAGAGTAAATGTGGGACTCACAGCAAAGAGCCGGATGTCGGTGTAGGTGTTCATATTGAGGGCAAGCAGAGATCCACAGTCCTGCTTCAGAACCACATGCCGAGAACATCGACTGCTCTGATCCTTTAAGAACGCTGGGGAGACAAACAGGAAAAAACATAAGCAACAACACGCAAATGAAAAACACGATTCCGTTAAAGTCTTTTAGCATGTTTGAAATTACAATGATACGACGTAATTATTATAATTATTTTTATGTATTTTCTAAGTATTCCAAAATATAAGCAAGCAAATTTTGAAAGAAGTATTTAACTGATGGTGTAAAAAAAATGGCATGTAAAGACGAAATAATGTTAATATGATTACATAAAAGTATGAGGGATTTTTGCCTTATGTTTCTGACGAAGCATATTCTCACCACTCACCTGAATGTTACACCGTATAATTCACACTTATCAGGCCTTTACTGTGTGTCCCTGTTTTTACTTGGGATGCACTTTGTACCATGCTAGGTATTATGACAGCAGTCATGTGACTCATGTCCATAAGTGAGACTCTGTAGGTGCAATCATAAATGTAACAGGACCTGTTTTGTTTGAAGTTGTTATGGCACTGTCAAAGTGTTCTGCAACTACAATTTTGCAAATATATTCAACTATTGTAAAATCAGTTTTCCACATTACGTATGGTGTTTTTGGGGGGTGGAATATAAATTAAATTTATAAATAATAAAATGAAACAGAGAAACATAATACAAATATACAAATGAATACATTCAATACAATAGTTCTTCACATCATATTAAGCAAACAATTTTTCACTTTAACCTATTTAACATACCCTTTAAATTAATATTTTACCAGGTCGCACCACCTGACATTTATCAGTTGTGCCACCTGACAATATTAGTAATCGCAGGAAATATGCAGAATAATTGCATTTTTATATACAATTATAAATAAATACAACACAATTTTGTTAGTCAACAGTCTGTTTTTAAGTAAAAGTAGTAAATATTTCATAGTAATCATGTTTAGCACATAACTGGAATAGGCAAAATCACAGTCACTTCCCGCCTGGGGTGTTGCAACTTCTACCTCATTGTAGCAGCATTTTGCACACACTCGATACATGCATGACTTGTTGTCTGGACTACACACAGCTAAGAAACGTTGGCAGTGTTCACAACACCTCTCTGCTGCAGTTTTTCGGTCCAAGCATGCACATGTGTTCCTGTCCCACTTTTGGCTGTGTAACAAAGAAAGGACAATATCGGAGGAACTGTCGGTAAGACAGCCTGTGGGAGCTTTGCATTTCGGAATTATACTGCAAATGGAGTTCTCTGGATAGCTAATTTCTTTGCAATTCTTGGTCTATTCTCTTCAGTTACAGATTTTGCCTTTAGCTCTTTGGAATGATTTTTCCTTAATATTTCTATGCATTTTCGTAATCTGGCAGATTCTCTTTTCTCAGCTTCCATTTCTCTTCTCATTTTGTGCATTTTACGACGCAACTTTGCCTTCTCTCTTTGCCATTTCCTTTTAGTGCTTCCTACTCTCTGTGGTGTTGATGCTCTGGGTTGCTGTCCATCTAAATTGACAATATTATCTTTGTCAATGTTGGGAGGGTTAGTTTGAGGTTCTGCTTGGAGTTCTATGGGAGTTGTATCCAAAGACTCAGGTGTGAAATTCCAGATTTCCTCCATAGCCTTTTCCTTTCCCTGTTCTCTGATATTGCCTCCACTGCTGCCTCAATTTTTTCTTTTCTGTTTTGGACAGCTGGCTGGGGGGGGGGGGGGGGGGGGGGGGGTTTCCACAATGGCCCCCTCTCTCTTCCTCCTCTAATAACTATAAAACATATAAGTATATGAGAACTAAAAAAAAACTGGCATATTCCCATTTAAAAACCTGAATGTCTGACCACTGTTTAAAAGTAAGAACTGCAAAATAAACTATGAATAAATAACTTTGGATTAATTATAGTTTTATCAAGATGTATTACCTTTCTTTTGGCAAGATATGCTTCTCTTGCAGCCGGATCATTATTAATGCGCTCCCTGTGTCGTGCTGATTTCACTTTACTTGACAGTGGCATCCTAAATAGTTAAGAAATATTCATTATCATGAAAATAGTTTGAAAGTGTATAATAACTTTAACTTAACACTGTTAAACATTTGAAAAAAAAATAGTAAATAATGTTAGAGCTTTAAATATAATATATAGTGAGATTCTTTGCAGTTGCGCTACCTGACTTACTGGTTGTGCCACCTGACATTTGCAACTCATTTCAAATTAAACAGGCATCTACTAGGACACCAGCATTAGCTTTTACTCTTGCTAACAACTTCATACATATACATTTTAAATAGAAATGTAGGATAAAATAAAAATGTTTGTACCACTTGACATGAAAAGTGTACCAGCCTACCAATAAGTTGAAAGTAACTATTTTTATCAATATTTAAAAGAGATATAAAAACATTTTCACCCTGCCATAAAGGTCAGTTGAGGTCCTCTTCATGATGCAATATCCTGTTTACTGTTCTGCACTTTAATTTTATAACAAAAGTCCCATCTTTACATTTGTACCACCCTCACATTGAAATTGCTGGACAAAAGATTTGAAATTATCTCAACAGCTTAAAAGTATTGGTATTTGTAAAAATTTGGTTTATTTAAATTGTATCAACAATAAAAGCATGCCATAGTATTTTATTTTGAATTAATTGTCATTTAAATACCTTATTTAATAGTTTTCTTAGTCTGTTCATTTGCTAGGACGGTTGCACTGCCTGACATTTTCAGGGTTTGAAGTGCCAAATTATAAAATAATTTATTTATTTGTTTGTTTTGCAGGGACAATGCACACCATCCAACAGTCCAACTGTAAGTGAGCCAGAGTTAGCCAGAGAGGCTAGTTTTCATCTGCTGTCCCCGTCCAGATGTTTGAAGGCAGCCTAAAATCACAAAATGTCAAAAAAAAAAAAAAAAAAAAAAAAAAAGTAAAATTCATAAACAGACTAACGTATAGACAAAACCAATACACATATAAGCAAAAGAGAAGTGTACATAAGACACTAGAGCAGAGCAGACATAGGCTGCAGCAGGCAGAACAAACCCACCTACAGTACAAGCACATATATAACACCGAGGCACATAACATACACATCAAAATGGAAAATAGCAACACTGAATTAAAGCTGCAAGCAGCGATGTACGGGCCCTCGCACCTTCCCGCGCCTCGGGGGTACTGGCGGGACGCCGGCAGAAGTGGCCATAAATATCTGCGACCATCAGACCGTGCGCCCACAAGTTAGACGTATTTTTAATGGTTCGACTGTGTGATGCTGGAAATTATGTAGTGCAAATATTCCACCAGTTCCTGTATCCACTATGTGGAGCTAAACGACGCGCGTCAACATGCATTATGTTGCTCTATATCAAGTGTAGACAACATCATGTAAATGTCATGTGAATCAGATATCGTTTGTCAAATAACACTGATTTCCTTTCGCCATTAGGTGGCGCTTTGACTTAGATGGAAAACTGGCTTGTAGACATCCTCAGGCTATGACTGTTATCAAGCATGGCAAGTTTGGGACAGATTTGAACAAATCCAGTGGAGATACATCAGCTTGCTGTTTCATGGGAGTCATTTAAAATGGCCACCACGCCATGGCTACACCATTGAATCAAACGTAAAGCTTTTGATAACTTTTAATCACAAAGGTCTTTAGATTGTACTAACCAAATTTGAAGTGGATCCGCAAAATTCCCTAGGAGTTTGTTAAAGTATAGTGCCTAGAAATGTTCAAAAATGAAAAGAAAATTCACACAAAAATCTAAATTGCAGACTTCCAATATAATTTAGATCATAGTCTCAAGATACTTTTTTTAAAGTCTCCAGGTGATACATCTGCCTACTAAATTTCATACATCTAGGTGAAATGTACCGCTGGGCTGCTCTTTTGAATGTTAGTAGGGGGCGCTGTCAAGGCAATTTCTGATAGAAAAGGCAAAACCCATACGAGATATTTATGTTTATCACCTTTGACATGTACAAAGTTCCATGACTATTTGATCATCCTAAGCCACAGAAAAATCAGCTTCCTTTTCATGATGAATAATGCGTTGCCACGGCAACATCTTTTGACGAAAACTCACAAAAATTCATGATGAACTATTATCAATGTATTAAGGCTTTCTTTCTGAAATTTGAGGTTGATCTGGTGAAATGGCTAGGAGGAGTACATCAAAGTGTACAACTTGTCATTTCCCGTTGCCAGTAGGTGGCGCTATGACTATGTGAAAATTGAGGCATGCAAATGTTTTCAGGCCTGGACTAGCATCCTGCATAAAAAATTTTGGGCAGATTTGACCTCGATTTGTACCTTGGAGTTACAACTTAAATTTTCATGAAATCATACAAAATTCAAAATGGCTGACTTCCGGTTGGGTTTAGAGCTTAGACCCCTAAGACTTTGTGTCATGTGATACATCTGCTTACCAAATGTTCTACATCTAGGTGAAACGTACTGCGAGGGCTGCTTCGTTTAAATTTTGTAGGGGGCGCCATTGAGCCGATTTGCCACTCTGAACCTATAAAATCTTATTATACAACTACATTTTGGGCTTGTAATCTGCGTGTCAAGTTTGCATAGGTTTCGAGCATTTTTAGCCTCTTAAAATTACCTTCGTTTTTCATGGCGAAGACTGCGTCGCCACGGCAACGGCGTTCGACGAAACATCAAAAGCTTCATGAACTGGCATTATGAACTTCTTACATTTGTGTGGAACTAATTTGATGTTGGTCTGATTTACCTACGAAGAGGTTACCAGTAGGTGGCGCTATGACTGATTCAAAATTGGCCTGCAGATGTCTTCAAGCCTGGAGTCTAATCAAACATGTGAAATCTGGTAAAGATCTGATGATGTGGATTCGAGTTACATCAGTTTATTTGTTAATGGCGAAGGATTGAAATTCGCCGAGCCGCCACGTCGCTGCCCTTCAACAACTTCTTACAATCTTCACAATGAAGCATTATCAAGGTCTTAAGACTTTTCTGACAACATTTGAGAGGGATCCGATTAATCTGTGAGGAGCAGGATGTCAAAGTACAAAACTTACAACTTCCAGTTGCCACAAGGTGGCGCTATTACTATGATTCTAAATTGTCATATAGATGTGTTCTGAGTCAGGATGTTATGACATGAGAGATTTGGAGCAGATTAGACAATGTACGGCCAAGTTACAACAACTTCCTTTTTCATGGCGAATGGTGTTTTGTTGCCGCCACGGATACATAGTTTGATAACTTTTTGATCTTTGAGTAACTTTTCACTGCCAAGGTCTCAACTGAAAAAAATCTGAAGTCGATCGGGTTAAATCTCTAGGAGGAGTTCGTTGAAGTAGGGCTCCTTGAAATGGTCCAAAAACGTCATAAAATTCAAAATGGCCGACTTCCTGTTTGGTTTAGTGAAAAATTCCAAGAGGATTTTTTGTACGTCCCATCAAGTTCCACATACCTACCACATTTCATACAGCTAGGTGAAACCTAATGTTGGAGCTACTCAATAGGGGGCGCTATCGAGCCAATATTTCATACCGCAGCTGAACATCCCAATCAGACTGCAATGTATTCCAGTATCCCAAGCACCTCCTTTTTGCGACGAAACACGCGATAATAATAATAAACATTAGAATAACAATAGGTCCTCCACTCCGACTATGTCGGTGCTCGGGCCCTAATAATAAGAATAACTAGAAAATTCCTAAAGAAATTTTGACAGTGTGGCTTCTGCTGCCCGAAGAAATCGCAATATATACACACGCCAATGTTACCGGTAGTGTCATTCAGGTTCAATTGAGATAGCGCTACTGTCTTTTCTGCATTTTAGATTCATACTTTTGGATTGAATCTTGTATTTGTGGGGCTTTTATTTTGAAAGGGTGGGGCTGGGTGGGTGAGAGAGGAGACAGAATCATAATGTTTGACACTAAAATGAGAGGCTTCATCACAAGCATTCCAGTTAGAATTCATTCTGTGGGGCTTTTAATTTGAA
>NW_022280172.1:34876-35617 GCF_004355925.1 Anarrhichthys ocellatus
GGGGGGGGAGAGAGCGAGAGAGAAACTGGTTGCCATGGTGAGGACGCACCTGGTGTTAGAGGCAGACTGATTAAGAAACATTACAGTAAACAGTGATTTTGAACAAAACCCCTAACTCCTTTTAACAAGCTGTATTGCACGGCTCGTTAAGAGCTAGAGTGAGAGCATAACTGTCAGAGTGGAGCGGAGCAGGAAAATCTTCTATGATTTTTCCAAACAAATTGCTCCAGCTCCCACAATTTTTACTCTTTATACACCATTTTGGCCAAAAAGCTTGGAAATGTTGTGCTGGTCACAGTAAAGTGTCTATGGAATCCAATGGACTTACACATTTGGCTCAAAGAGCCGCAGTGCGACATGAACTCCAACCAACTGCTCCATTAGACTCCATGTTAAATCTCACCACTAATTTCTCAAAGAACGCAGACGGTATCAGTTTTGTCTATTGCTCTGGAGCTCACATTTTTAACACCACAAACATAAAAAACACATTACCACGTTTGGCAGAGTCTTATCTTTCTCACGGTATCCATATTTTGGCACTCAGACTCCTGCTAATTTGTTAAAAAGAGGCAGGGGTTTTGTTCAAAATCACTGCAACGTTTCTTAATCAGTCTGCCTCTAACACCAGGTGCGTCCTCACCATGGCAGCCAGTTACTACATGCACGCAGGCTCTCTCTCTGTGTGTGTCTCCACACACACACACACACACACACACACACACACACACACACACACAC
>NW_022280172.1:35627-69375 GCF_004355925.1 Anarrhichthys ocellatus
CACACACACACACACACACACACACACACACACACACACACACACACACGATATTCAATCAAAGGCATTGTTAAACCTCCTGTCTGTCTGTCTGCCTCTCTCTACACACATATACACACATCCACACATGATATTCAAGGAAAGATCATTAGACCTCCTTTCTGCCCGTCTCACTCATCTAACTGTCTGTCTCTCTCCCTATCTTACAGTCATTCAGGTCTTAGATATTTTTAGAGGATTTTCCCCTCTCACCACCCCATTTCAAATTAAAAGCCCCAAAGCAGTTTTTTCACTCCCGTCACATTTTTCTCTCTGTGGCCTTGATTTTCACAGCAATTAAATAACTTGCGTGAAATAGCAGTCCACTTCCTAGTTTTGGTACAGTTGGGTTTTTAAAACTGATGCAAACTCTTATTCAAATACACACAAACTGTACTCGGGAAGGATCGGTCGACAGTGTTCACACTAATCAAACAAACTGGACTATGGGGTCAAGTGTACTCACATCTGGGCCGGGTCTCTGATATGAAACCCTCATTAGTCTGATAATCTGACAGAATTGACATATTTTTCAAATTTTTGATAGATGTTGCTGTGTTACAAATATTGCTGAGTCAGTTTTCTGACTTAATGACTACTCTACTACAGTAACACTACTTTTTAGCATTCATCATTCATCATCCCATAATTATCACACAGTTGCAACACTTTAGCAAAAGTAGCACTGTCCCTTGCAGTTACCTGCAGGACTGGTGTCCACACAGTCCGCAGTGACACAAGGAGCTGGCAGCCAGAACATCCCTCTCTGTCCACTCTCTCCCGCTGTCACCATCACATCTCCCCACTGAAACCATAAACCATCAGCAGAGAATGAACATTGCTCTTTCGCGATAATTACAAATAATCAATTTGAGACAAACGGAGACGGAATAACCGTTCAAAACAGAGATTTGCCTGGTATCCAGACAAGGCCTGGAGCTCTGCAGGGGTCACCGGACCACCGTTCTCCTCTGAGCCAAATATAAAGCTGGTGAATTCTTTGACGAGTGAGTCAAAGTTGCTGTCAGTTGGAAGAGCAGGAGAGGGGTGAGATAATCCATCAACACCTAGACAGAACATATTGTCAGTAAATGAGACAAACTTGGAGTAAGGTAATTTGTTACATAGCTGCATACTTTACCTACAAGTAGCCATACAATTATATTCTGCATAATATACATTCATTCAAATAAAAACAAAAAAATGACACCCGCCTTATCCTTTCAATTCTGCATAAAAGGGATGGTTTGGATTTTGAGTGTGGTTAAGGTCAGTTTATTATCTTGAGCACCGTCCTTTCCGACGGCATTATATCCATCTGTGCTCTCTTCAAAGCTAACTGACTCCATTGAGAAAAACATTTAACCAGCAGAACACGGAAGTTGCTCGTCTACTGCCGCATCAATCAGTGCGTTTGTTTGCGTTACTGTGTGATTTTGGTAAATCCAAGCTATCACTTTTTAAATACGAAAGTCGCACAATAACACAAACTAACCGACTGAGGCAGAACAAGACCTCCCATGTTCTTTAAGGTAAAACTACTATTTTTGTCAATGGAGTCTTGCGGCTTTAAAGAGAGCACAGATAACGGCTTCAGTCAAGGTGAAATATTCTAAATACAGCGTACACACAAATTGATGTTGATTTTCTTAAGGTGTCTAAAATATATTTGGCTCCTGCATCTGTCCCAAGCTGTACATTAGTTAACTCCTGTACTTGTTACTCCTGTTTCTCCAAACTGGGGGCATGCCGGCAGTCATCACTTTATGTTCATTTAAATCCAGTGATTAAAAGATTGGTGTCAGACCAAGTAATAATTGATATTTTCTTAAAAATACTTTATTCATAGTTAATTTCAAATCCAAATGAAGGACCATTCATGACTTACGGTTCTGTGACTGAATGCAGAAGACGTCGTAATTAGTCTCCTTCCGAACAGATGACTGTAGCTCTGAGTAGCCATCAATCGTGCTCCCTAAAGAGTAAGTCGCTACATCATTGCTGCACAGCTGCTTTTTCCCACTACAAACAAAAAAAGAAACACCAATGATGATCCAGAACATATATTGTGTGTAGACAGATGTTACATTGCTTATCTATTGTGAATAACCACCGGCCTAAGATCGCCCACTGCCAAAGGGTCAATTACCATCTCCTCATTCACCATTCATTGCATACATCTCTCTATTTCAGAGTGGTAAACTGATGAACTGCTGCTAAGAACTTGATGATATAGTTTTCAGGGTGGATTCTAGTGCAGTCATTAGTGTACTGTGAAGAGGACTAGGGTGCAGACACAACTCTGAGGGGCACCAGTGCTGAATAATCTGGGATATGAGGTTACATTGTTAAACCTAACACGCTGGGTACGATTGGGTAAAAAAGAAAAATATCCTAAAGAAATAACATCCACCTGTTTCAATTTCTGAATCAATATGTGAGGCTGTAGTCTATTAATAGTTGAGCTAAAATCAACAAACAGTAGGAGTACATACGCTTTGGGGTCTTCCAGATGTTGAGTCACCAGGTGTGTGATGTTATTAATAGCATTGTCTGTGCAAAATTACTGATTTCTTCCGGAGGGTGGTGTACGTATCCAAAGATGGGGCAGAGTAAATGCAGAGATACCATCTGGCCCAGTGGCCTTCTGGGTTAAAGGTCTGCCTAAAAGGTGATTGGACCTAAAAAGATTTTAATCACCAGCTTTGCATCATGGTCAGTTACAGAGATCGTTTCTAAAAACCATCTCTACAATTCTGAGGAGAACTCCTGGGTTTCATGTATTGCAGGGAGGACTAGACCATCTGAAGCAGCATGCCTTTATTTCTCATATTTTATTGTATTTACCTTTTTGTCTTGATTAAATTCCACATAATGTACATTTTCAAACAAACTCAAATCACCAATCTGCTGCTCTCACTTTCTTGGAAATATTGTTTTCATTCAGTTATTAATTCCAGTCACTTCCATTTTGTCTCATTCCATCCATGTTAAGCTAGTGTCACTGAAACAACACTTCCTGCACTGATATTTCATATTCAAAGCCTAGGGTCTCAAAGGGCTAAAGGCCTCCCTTACCTTCTAGGCTTTTAATTTGAAATGTAGTTGAGTTGCATTGACTGACTTAAACACCACTTGTCACGAACCTAAAAACTTAAGCGTTAAGTGATTTAAATTAAGAAGTGAATAAAAAACAAAAAAAAAAACAAAAAAACTATTTCTGTTCAAAAGGAAAACTCGGAGCAGTAGAGTGGCAAGTATGACATGACTGTTTTGTTGTACTGTGTGGAAATGTACATCCCACTGAATTTACTATGTGAGCTGTTAGAGTACTGTAATTCTACTCCTCCCAAATGTTTTTATCTGGACTTTATTAACATCTGGCCTTCATTTTTCCATGTTTGGCCATTGTTTGAAAAATGTATTTTTAATATTGACAGTAAATGAAATCTGTTTTCTGCTTTGTTACAGTGCCAACCCTTTGCAGGTCCATGATACTAATGAATCATTGTGACTGAAAATGACGAAAGACACAACAGGCTAGTAAGCAACAACCCCCACTTCTCCCTTTGGACCAGGTGGGAGACTTGCCTGACAGTGTCCACTGAGCAGCCGGTGAACAGCGCAACCTCCTCACTACATGCTCTGTCACAGCAACAGTTGATGTCACACACATCCTTGTGCTTGTCACAGGGACACAAGCTGCCAACTGAAACACACAGCAATGCTCAGGTTAGACAAAGGCATTCTCACAACAAAGCAAAGTTTATCCACCTTCGTGTGGGTGTGCTTTTTACTGCAAGAATATACATTACAAGGACTTAAATGCATCAGCATTGTGTAAAGCTATGCAGGATATGTCCCAGTACATCTACGGCATGTTTGCGTGTGCACGTGGATATTTTAATAAGCAGCTATGTTATACACAATTAGTTATTATTTTCAAAAGCGTATTGTCTATATGCGTTTGTGCATTTATAATTGTAATGTTTACATATTGTTTGCGTACTTAGAAGTGTAGCCGAGGGTTATATTGCACCTATACTTTATAATAGTAATGAGATGGGGCTCCGTAGTCTGCACCACGATGGCAACAACTTTATTTCCTTCACAAATACCAGTAGAACCTTTTCCTCTTCAGTTTTATCCTTCACAATAAAAGCCCCATAATAGCCTACATACCTCCCCTCCTCCAGAAAGAAACAGTTTCTAAACGCAACAAACAAATTTTCCAAACCCCAGTAACAACATGTCAACACAAAATGTAACAGTAGACAACATTATACATGCTCCCATCACCCAACTGCACAGCCTCCAGATAATATGCCCCAATAGACAGACATACACCATAGCGTTTGGACACACAAAGCATGTGCTGCTACAGTGAAGAAAACATGTTGACAGACCTATTCACACATTCACAAATCAATTAGTGACAAGTGGCAAAGTCCTTTAAATATGCTGGTTGTCTCACAACTCTTAGAACACGACAGTCTGTTGTGCTTCACTGGCGACCCCTCGTCCTGCAGCGAAGGAGCTTGGTGAGGAGAAGCAGGGAGGCTACTTGAAGAACCAGCAGGCCGTAGCAAAGTGCAAGGTTTCAGTCTATCATAATGAAGAACCTGCTCCGGCCAGTTGATCAATGAGAGTCTGATTAAATCTTTGGACCATGCCGTCTGATTTGGGATTATACAGCGTGAGTATTCTCTTAATCCCTTAAGAAAACACTGCTGGCCCTGGTCACTGTGAACCACTTCTGGAACGCCATGTACCAGCACGTAATCCTCAAACAGACACTGTGCTACTGATTGGGCCGTTTGATTAGGAAGAGCATACAGGTTTACAAACTTGGAAAAGTAGTCTTCCACTACTAACACATATCTGTTGCCGTTAGAAGTCACTGGTAATTCAACAATATCCATTGCCACTCTCTGGAACGGTCGTGTTGCTTGGGACCCCCGTCCATTGGTGCCCGGTGCTTAGGCACAGGGGCTCTGCGTCTGACTCGTTCCCACTCTCGTTCCGCTGAGAAATGCGCCGACACAGGGCCTCCAGGAAGATGCTGCAGCATATCAGGGACAAGCAATGAGGGCACGACCACCTGATACTGAGCACCCCTTGTGAGGGAGGAAGTCACTCTCCGGCAGAGTAGGTCATTCACCACAGAAGGCTATTCAGTCCATAACTACCGCAGCCACCTAGAGCTGCCTCTCATCTGCTCCCGAGGTGGTCGAGAATCCCTCCAATCCAACACGTATCAATATCTGGATCGGCCTGTTGCAGTTCTTTCAGTCCAGTCCCATCATGTGAAAGTGCATGAGTATGCTGTTGTCCATCCTTGTGTTGAATGACCCAGTTGAAAGGATCCAGCTCCAATATCCCACCGCTGCCACCTCTGTAGCAGAGGGTCATGTTGCGCCTATACTTTATAATAGTTATGAAATAATACGGGGCTCCGTAGTCTGCACCAAGATGGCAACAACTTTATCTCCTTTACACTCACCAGTAAAACCTTTTTTCCCCTCCTTCAGTTTTATCTTTCAGGATAAAAGCCCTAGACACATACACTGGAACACCGCTTTCTAGAGAGCTCTTAAAGTAACTGGAAATAATAGATTACAGGAACATGTCGATATCTGTATGCATGGGTGTGTATAATGTGCATGTTTTTTCTTATTCTTCAGTCAGAAATTCGAAATGATATAATAATACATTTTATTTACATACATATGCAAACAATAAAAATGTAAGTCTATTTGTGGTATTTTACACCCTTACACCAAACTCCATTTAAAAACATCTCAGTTCAAAGTTGTCTTTTTGATATCAGCCGGACACATTTATTTGATTTAATTTAAACTACACCGTTCATTTTGATACGTAAAAAGAAAGTTAACGTTAAGTGGCCCTACAAATACTTCCACAACACGTGTAGAACATGGTGTACGCTTGCTAACGTTAGCTATTTTACGTAACGTAATACTAATAATTGAGGAGTGCAGTGCGGTCTAGCCACAGATTACCTTTAGTGACAGGAGTGAGCAGGCGGCCGGAGACGGGCAGGGGCTCAGCGGGCAATGTCGGCTGAATGGGCTCCTCTGTTCTGCTGTATCTCGGTGTTGTTGGGGTTGTCGAGTCAAAGTCTGTAGGCTGTGTGGTTGTATAATTGTCCGTAACATTATTTGTTACGTTCTGGTCACAATATGTCGTATTCAAGCTGTAGCTTGTTGTATTTTCGTGTGTAGTTACGGCAGAATATAAGAGAAACAAACAAAGGTTTGAAGTGGACCATAACACAGCGGCTGACACCGCCATCTTTGTTTAAATCGTTGCTATGGTTCTTCTTCTTCCTCTGTGGTGTTTAATGGCAGCTTGCATCCTTTTTGTTGCATTACTGCCATCTTCCGGTTTCAGTCAGTTCCTATGTTTCCAACTACTAACTTTCCCCATCAGACCCGTTGCTCGCAAAAAGTTTGTAAAGCACCTTCTTCCCAGATTACTAGATCCCCACTCTTATATTATTCATCTCTCTTCCTCTCATCCCTAGTCTTTGCATTTCTCCCAGCATGCCCCTCCTTTCTGAGCTGTGTCTAATACAGGAGGTGATAACATGTTGTACAGTTTCTGGTGCCTGGCAGTGCTCACAGAGACCGGTTGGATGCTTATCATGTGTAGTGTGCTGCGTAGACTGCTGTGCCCTATTCTTAATATTGTAACCTCTTCTCTCCCGTTTCCTCCCCTGTATCTTACAGTTCACTTTACTCTGAATTGAATGTAGGTGTCTCCCCCTCGTCTCCTGGTCCCAATGTTGCCATACTTTGATATTTTTCCTGATGATGCCCTTTCCCTCTGCTTTGGATAACTTGATACATACGTCTACTTTGTTTTCCTTTAGTGCTTGTTTGGCTAGTTTGTCCAGTTTTTCATTTCCTCTGATACCTACAGTACATGGGCCAGTATCCATATAAATATAACTTCAGTGCCTCGTTCTATTGCTCTAGAGTGATTTGACATTTTTAGTAACAGATCTTGTCGAGTATTGGACATACCCGACTTCAGACTAACGAGTGCAGACATGGAGTCACTGCAAATAAGGACTTTGCCTGGTCTGTGTTGTTCAACCGACTCTAGGGCCAAAAAAAAATTGTATACACAGCAAAAAAATTCGAAGTGCAGTTAAATATTTCAAATTTGTGACTAGGAACTGCAACAGCAGATCCTGTACTGTTCTGTAGCTGGATCTTTTGATCCATCGGTAAAAACATGCACATGCTCTGGGTATATTTTAGCTGTGTACTCATAGAACTCACTCAATCAGTATTTTTACATCTTACCTTAATTTGCAGCAACTCCATGTCCACCTCTGGTTCTTTGAGCATCCACACAGGAATTATTGGCCTAACGACAGTAGGGCAAAGCTCTATATCAGAGACACCTAGGCTTCTTGCTGTTGCTTCTCCTATCCAGCCAAAACGTGTCTTTGGTACTTTATGTCTTTCCCAACATGCCTGTGATACGTTTTTATCTTCATGACCCCTCAGATTTATCCAATAATTAACCAACAGTTTTCTGCGAAGACACAATGGCATTTCTCCTGTCTCTACTTGGATGGCGCACACAGGTGATGTTCTTTACTGCACCTATACAAATCCTGAGGGCCCTGCTCTGGATAGCATCTAACTGTTTTAGTGTGGTTTCTGCTGCTGAACCATATGCTATACTACTATAATCTAATCTCGATTTAATTAGAGCTTTGTAAATGTGTATCAGGGATGCAACCTCTGCTCCCCAGTCCAACCCTACCAGACATCTCATTACATTTATAACTTTTTTTACACTTATCACCAACATTTTTAATGTGGTCTTTCCATGCTAATCTGCTGTCAAAGTGTACTCCTAAAAGACGAAATAACTACTATTTCTAACTTGTTTTCATACAGATTCAGCTGAAAGTTTCCCTTAGTTCTCTGTCTCGTAAAGAACATAACTTTTGTTTTTCCGGTGAGAATTTAATTCCCCAGATTGCAACTTGTTTTATCCCTTCTTGCAGTTTTTGAACAATATGTTCCAAGTTTCTTAATTTTTTCCATAAGGCCCCATCATCTGCAAATAATGACCTTCCCATATCTGGTGAGACCATTGCAAAGATGTCATTTATTGCAATGGAGAATAATATAGGACTTACCACAGTCCCTTGTGGAGCCCCATTGTCTACCTCGTATTTCCTTGACCTTTCAGCTCCTACTTTTACCTGGATAGCTCTTTTATTCAAAAAGTCCATTATCCAATTAAACAGTTTCCCCGATTCCCATTAGATGCATTTTTATCAAAAGACCTTCCCTCCATAGGATATCATAAGCCTTTTCTACATCAAAAAACACTGCTGCCACAGTTTATTAACCTGTGCCTTTCTTACCTTATCTTCTAGACATAAAATTGATTCCAAGGTTCCCCTACCTTTCCTAAATCCACTCTGACACCCTACTAATATCTCTTGTTTCTCTAAATAATACATTAATCTTTCATTTACCATGCATTCCATAAGTTTACATATGTGATGTTAGGGCAATTGGTCTATAATTTGATGAGTTACTTGCTGCTATGGTTCTTCTTGTTTATTCTGTTAACGGGTTACGGCCTTGAATGAAACATTACTGCCACCTGCTGTCCGAAAAGGGGTTGTTACAGTTCAGCCAGGTGACGGATGTTGTAGGTTTGATGTAGTCTGTCAGCCTCAGAAACTCCTGCCCCTATCAAAACACACGGTGAATGATGTTGATCAGGTTTGGTTCTTATATATAAAAAAAAAAAAAAAAAAAAAAAAAAAAAAAAAAAAAAAAAAAAAAATATGGAATTTGTCTTTCCGAAAATATTGTCCTAACAATTAAAATTCCTCACTCACAGTATTGTATACACAAATCCTTCTGAAGTAATTACTTGAAAGTCAATATAGAGTTTAGTCTAAATTTGTCTTGATATTACAATGGTACATTTACTAGCTGTAATCCAGTGGCGGGCCGTGCATTTTATACCTGGGCCTTCACTGCTGTCCTGCAGCTGAAACACAGCTACGGTTATTATTTGTTTTGTGTAAAAATGAAGCCAACACCTATTAATATAACTGTATATAACGTAAGAGAATACGCCAAGAGTGTGTCTCCTTTCTGCTCTGACTGCAGCTGCTGCGCGAGGCTCGTTCACGACAGTGCGTGCTTTCACAGCAGAGTCAAAATACCAGAAAAGTCGAACAACACCAGAAAAAGTCGCTAGTAGCTTTTAACAAAAAAAGTCGCCATGAGGGTTTGGAAAGTTGGCAGATTTAGCGAGAAAGTCGCCAAGTTGGCAACACTGGCACTGGCTAAATATGTCCCCAGAGCAACATTGGTTGTAACAATAGTTCCTATCACATAAAACCAAACAAAAATCCATCTTCATAAAAACAAGTTGTACAAATAATAATATATAAAACCAGCATATTAAAGCTACTGCAGATGTAAAAACAAAAGCAGTTAACTTACCAAAGCTGCTGTTCACTATTTAAAGACAAAATCCATCCTCCTTTCTTTGTTAATAAAGAGTTTAATCCCACGGTTCAGTACATCCGTGGGTTTTAGTTCCAGTAAGAAGTCCTTCTCGATTCATGGACGCCAGTGAAGACAGTCGAGTCTCCCCAGTTGCATTTCTTGAATACGTTTTAATGCGTTCGAGGGCTGAAAATGTCCGCTCGGCAGAGGCAGCATATATTGGCATTGTCACCACCCAACATGTCACGCTAGTCCACTGACCAATCACGTATGGCTAGGCCAGCTAGAAGGCTCCGGCACGTCAAAGAATACGACCAACATGTCAAACTAAAGATCTGATTGGTTGAAGACTATGACAATCAACAATATCGTCCCCATTCACTTAAACTGCAAAGGGATTCACTTGTGAGTCTGCAGGCCTCGGGCCTCTCTTCTTACCTAGAGACACAGAGGTGAAATCTGATTCGATAAAAGCTCTACTTTAAACAAGCTGTACTGGAAGCAGAGCAACTGAGAAAGACACTAGCTGTGCAATGAGAAAAAAAAAAATACATGTAGTGTATTTATGAAAAATTATAAAATAGCTATAAATTTGTGATTCTGTCTAGGCCAGCAGAGAAGACCTTGCTGGCCCTGACGACCCACCACTGCTGTAATCATATGTCAATATATATGATTGACATATCATATATGATAAAGCTTTATTTAAGGCATTAATTTTTTGTTCTCTTGGAGGCATAGGAATAAAAACACAACAAATTAAAGCTGCGAGCAGCAATGAATGGGCCCTCGCAATCTGCAGCGCGTTGGGGGTGCCGGCGGGACTCCGGCCTGCACGTCCGAGAACGTCCGCGACTGTCGGACGGCGCATCCGACAGCGAGACGTTTTTAATCCCGCGTGGACTGCCTGATGCTGGAAATTATGCCAAGGGCCAAGATCGCATGTAAGGAATTTTTAGGTCTAAAGCTCTCACAGTATTTTTGAATACAGCCTTCATTTTCTACAGTATATTACAATTTCTGTTTTTTTTTTTGCAGTGTTTTAATTATCCACAAGATGGCAGCACAAGACAGTGAAACACAGGAATACTAAGTTTACTGGTATCTTACTTTCATCCAGCTTTATTCAAAGAGAGAACAACTCACTGTTGTGAGACCAATGAGCAGACATATACAGTCGTACTGATTGAATGATTAAGGGATAACTATAAAGGAAAAGAGAATTGCTGTGATTGGATAAAATCACTTGAAAATAGATCCATTCGATATGAAATAAGATGAAGCACGTGGGGAAAAATGATTGGACAAATAATAGGTCCCCGGTTCAACTTCCACTAGCTTCATAAGTCACACAGATTGATCCGCTGATCCCATAAGAAAATTACATTTCATGAGTGCTGTTACGTCCCTTTTCTATTGGTCCAGGGGAGGATTAGGGACTAACACAAAAACAACCCAAATGATAACAAATAGACCATGAACTATAAACAATATTTATTTTGCTCACGTACAGTTCAATAAGAGTGAGTCTTAACAGAGTGGGAGAGGATGGACAAGTGTGGTCATGCCAAACAATTGAAACCAATATAACAAAACTTGGCCTAACTAACTAACCTCTGAAATCAAACAAACAAAATGGCTTCTCTAGCTTATCTAAATTTACTCGACCAAAACCAAATACAGATGGGGCACCGACCAATAAGCCTAGAGTATCTAGACACAGAAAATCAACTACGTGTTTGCCAATGTACAGGGTACCCCAGACTCACCTACTGTCCGCAACCTCTCGCCGCAAACATTAACCTGAAGGCCAACTCTCAGCATCGACAGAAAACAATATGAAGCGAAGACCAGCTGAACTCTGAGGCTTCCTGCTTTTATCTTTGGCTCTCCCTCTGCCGATTGGCAGTTGGTGCAACCCACCAAGCAGCACGACCGGCCCCCACAGGTGGAACCCAATCAACTGATTGACACCTGTTAGGAACATGAGAGAGAGAGAGAGAGAGAGAAAGAAAGGTTTTTTTGGTCGGAGGATGCCGGTTTGGCTGGAACTGACGAGACAGAGTGTTGACGTCATCAGTGCGCGGCGGACGAGGAAGTAACTCACGACAGAGAGCTTGTAGAATTAGTATCAGCGGTTTGTGCATAAACTAATCTGTGACTGACCTAAGGATAGGAGGGAATAGTGATGGAGGGGAGAGTGAGGATATGGAGTACAATAACTGGACTGAAGTAGGGAAAAATAAACGATCTAGAAATCGTAATAGTGGATCTGGTAGTAGTTTCGAAGGGAGAGAGGAAGGCAGGGTGATGAGGAGGAAGATTGTTGAGAATGAGGGATTCAAAGTAATTTTGAGATTTAGGGAAAGGAATGATATTAGAAAAGTTAGTTCGGTGGCACTGACTTGGTGCCACCAAGTTGGCGAAATTTTGATGGCGAAGGTGCTGGTTGATGGTGGCTTGTTGATTAAATGTAAGGATGAGGAGCAGAGAGAGAAAGCAATGAAGTTGAAAAAAGTGTGCAACATGGTGGTTGAGAACACTAAAAAGACCAGTGATGGGCCCTTTGTGAGAGGCGTTATATATGGTATCCCAGTGGAGGAAAAGGTGGAGGATTTGAGATCAAGTATAAGAGGGGATAAAATTATAGGGATTAAACGTCTGCAAGCAAGAAGAGGGGGAGAGAGGGTTGATAGTTTGTCAGTGTTGCTGGATTTCCAAGAGGGTGTTGCCTGCTAAAGTCACTGTGGGATATATGAGTTACAATGTAAGAGCTTATGTCCCACCACCTTTGTGGTGTTTCAAATGCCAAAAATATGGACATATTGCGGCAGCATGCAAAGGGAAACAAAAGTGTGGAAAATGTGGAGGGGAGCATGAGTATGGGAAATGTGAGGACGGGACAGAGCTCAAATGTGCAAATTGCGGGGTGCACATAGTGTGGCCTATGGTGGGTGTGAAGTGAGAAAGAAGGCAGTGGAAGTGCAGCAACTAAAAGTGAAAATGAATATATCTTATGCAGAAGCAACAAAGAAGGTTCAGAGGGAGAGTAGAGTAGAGTAGAGTGGAGAGGGGGGGGGGGGATATATCAAGGAAGGAGCCGGCTCAACAGTCATATGAACAACTTGTGGCAAAGAGTCAAAGGGGAGATGGGAATATACTGACAGTAAATAAGGAGAGCTTTGTGTATTTCATGGCGGAAGTAGTTAACTGCACATTCCAAGCAAAAGGGAGATCTGAGAAGATTGAAATAATAGTAAAGAGTGCAGCAAGATATTTAAATATTCATGGGATAACTGGGATGGCAGTTCAGGAGGAGCTTAAAAAACAGGAACAGTTAAACAAAGAAGCATGTTCACAGGACTAATCATGTTAATTCTACAGTGGAATGCAAGGAGTCTGTTGGCAAATGGCCAAGAGTTTAAAGGGTTTCTTAATGGGTTAGAATATAAACCAGATATAATATGTGTTGAAGAGACATGGCTTAAACCAAATTTAGATTTTGTGATTCAGGGATATGTGTGCATAAGAAGGGATAGAGAAGGGGGTAATGGGGGAGGATGTGCTACCTTTGTTAGACAAGGAATTTCTTATTGAGAAATAGAAAAAGGGAAAGACCTAGAATATGTAGTTGTTGAACTGTGGTTAGGGGATGAAAATTTGGTTGTGGTAAATTTTTACAATCCATGTCAACGATTGAAATTGGAAGCATTAGAGGCAATAAAGGGACTAGACAGAAGAAGGGTCATTTGGTGTGGTGATTTTAATGCGCATAGCACTCTCTGGGGAGGGGAAAAGACTGATAGGAATGGGTTGATAGTAGAGGAGGTGATGGACTCCTTGGGACTTGTATGTTTAAATGATGGGAGTGTCACAAGAGTGAATTACAAGTCAGGTAATGAGTCAAGTTTAGACCTGACCATAGCATCACGGTCATTGGCAGGTATTTGTGTGTGGGAGGTGTGGAAGCATTCTACTGTTGGAAGTGATCATTACCCCATTTTCTGTAGAGTAGGAATAGGAAGCAGGGTGGGGTCAGAAGATACAGCAGAAAGGTGGGTATTTGGAAAGGCTCAGTGGGATAAATTTAGAGAAATTAGTAAATCAAGGTTTAAAGAAATAGATAGAGAACAGGATATAGAAATATTTAATGAAAATGTGAGAGATGCAATTATTGGAGCTGCCAATCAGACAATTTTAAGGAAAACCGGTACAAAGAGGCAGAAGTTAGTTCCATGGTGGAATGATGAGTGCAGTGAGGTAATAAAGAAATGGAATAAGGCTTTTAAGGTTTTAAAAAATACCCATAATACAAGAGTAGTACAAGAGAATGCAAGCAGTAGTACGGAAAACCATCAAAGAAACTAAAAGGAAGTATTGGAGATCATTTTGTAACACAATAGGGAGAAGCACTTCAATTAATCAAGTTTGGGGGACGATAAAGAAAATGAGTGGAGTAAAACGGGAGTGGGGGTATCCAGTTTTGGAAAGCACTGATTGAGCTCCATAGTTCTGGTAATATGTCAGAGGAGGGTTTAAATGGAAGACATAGAACAAGTGAAGCAAATAAAGAATTGTTGGGAACAGATGAAGAGAGGGAAGATGCAATTAATGCTCTCTTCACTTTGGAAGAAATGGTGGAAAATGGAACACCACAAGGAAGTGTGATTAGTCCGTTATTGTTCTCAATAATGATTGATGATGTATATGAAAATGTTGGACAAAATATAGGAAGATCTTTATTTGCTGATGATGGGGCTCTGTGGAAAAGAGGTAGGAATGTGGAATATGTTGTGAAACAGATGCAGGAAACAATCAAAAGAGTGGAACAGTGGGCATTGGAATGGGGATTTAAATTTTCAGTGGAAAAAACAAATACCCTTTTCTTTACAAGAAAGAACATTGGAACAGAGGTCAAATTGTATTTATATGGTAAGGAACTGAAAAGGACGGATTCGTACAAAATTGTATTTATATGGTAAGGAACTGAAAAGGACGGATTCGTACAAATTTTTAGGGATGTGGTTTGATGCTAGGCTCACATGGAATGTCCATATTGATAAAATGGTTAATAAATGTAAAAAGGTGTTGAATGTAATGAGATGCTTGGTGGGAACAGAGTGGGGAGCTGAAAGGGCTGCTTTGAAAGCTATATATAGGGGTTGATAAGATCAGTAATAGACTATGGCTGTGTGGCTTATAGTTCGGCGTCTAAAACATTATTGATAAAATTAGATGTAATACAAGCACAAGCATTAAGAATATGTAATGGGCTTTTAAAACATCTGTGCCAGCATTGCAGGTAGAACTGGGGGAGATGCCACTGGAGCAGAGAAGAGTACAGATAATGATGACCTATTGGGCTAGTTTACAAGGACACAACAACCATCCAACAGTAAGGGCTATTGAGCCATGCTGGGAACATGCAAAAACGCTGACAAAGAGCTTTGGTTGGGTTGCTAAGGAGAAGGCTAGGGAATTGGGTATATTGGATAGGAGTTATTCTCCAGCTGTGGTTCTGCCAGCTATTCCTCCTTGGTTACTGCCACAGCCTGAAGTTGATCTTGGCCTCCTTGAAGTAATGAGAGATGAATGTGGGGTAAACTGTGGGATATTCAAGTCATACGTCAGGAGGAATTATCACAATTATATAAAAATTTATACAGATGGATCAAAAGACCCCAATAATGGTAGAACAGCAGCAGCAGCAGTAATACCAGAATTCCAGTATGAGTGTGGGAAGAGACTGAGTGATGACTTGTCGGTGTTTGCATGTGAGATGATGGCCATAGTTATTACATTGCAGTGGGTAGAGGACGTCAGGCCAGACAGAGTAGTGATTGCATCAGATTCATGTGCAGTACTGATGAGTCTGAAATTAAGCCACTCCAGATGCAGAGAGGATTTACTGTTTGAAATATTACAAGCACTATACAGAATCCATCAAATGCGGATAGCGGTTAAATTTGTGTGGGTTCCTGCCCATGTTGGAGTCGATGGCAATGAGAAGGCGGATAAAGCAGCAAAAAAGGCTTTGAAGAGTGGGAGAAATATTGTTAAAGTAAATATAAGTAAGTCAGAAGCTAAAGTGGTGATTAAGGGACAAATCAAAAAGATATGGCAGACTGAATGGAATAAAGGGAACAAAGGAAGATATCTGTTTAAAAATAAACCATTGGTTGGGAGTGCAGGGCCTAGTGGATGAAATAGAAAAGAGGAGAGGGTAATGACAAGATTAAGGAATGGACATACTGGTCTTAATAGTTCCCTCTGTATTATTGGAAAACATAAAAGTGGACTGTGTGGATTTTGTGATGAAGAGGAAACTGTGGACCATGTGTTAGTGTCATGTCAGAGGTACGAGGCAGAGAGAGAAATATTAAAAAGTGGTCTAAGAGAGTTGGGAGAGGAGCATATAACTGATGTATTAAAGAAAAGCTTTGGTGAAGAGTGTTGGAAGCCTCTTTTGGAGTTTTTGGAGGCAACAAAACTAGTGAATAGAATCTGAGATTTATATTTGGTTTGTTTTATTTTGTTTTGTTTTATTTTATTTTGTTTTATTTTTTGTTTGTTTGTTTGGTTTTCGTATTATATAATTACAATCCTTAGTCAACACTCCAGATTAGTGGTTGGCGGTAATGCACCTAAAAGTTGTTTGCCAACCGCCATTAAAAACAAAAGAAGAAGAAGAAGAAGAAGAAGAAGAAGAAGAGAAAGAAAGAAGGGCAGGAGGGGATACAACACGTAACAAGTGCCAACCCTAGAGACCTTAAGAACGAAGCTAAAGCCTCATATTAAATCTCGCTCAGCTGGGAAAACATAGTTAATTTAAAATGTTAGAACATCGTGAAAATTGTGACTACAATGTATTCCAACAAGAGATATTCACACATTTACAATGACGTAAAACAGAGAAATTCAGCAAATCCTCACATTTGAGAAGCTGAAAACAAGAAATTACATCTATTTCAATGACTTACAAAATTAATAATCAAATTTTTGGCTAATACATTTCTGTAAATTAACTAATAAAATTCCCTTCCAGGAAATACTAGGCACCGTTTTTGCAGGTTTCCAAATGTAAGTAGCTGCTAAATGTCCACTGTGTTCACCAGCTAGTCTCTAACTGTTTGTCTGCTGTTTGCTGCTGGGCAGGGAGTGTACTTATCAGAGCCATTTCACTGAAACAGCTGCCTGCTGCTGATGAATGAATCATTTTCCAAAAAATAGCTAGCAGCACTAGCTTCAAAAGTTGCTAAATCTGGCGAGAAAGTTCCACTGACAGCCTTGAGGCCTCCCTTCAAAGCCACTCCCCCAAAATGGTCATTATGAATGTAAACGTATCATAATGAATGTAAACAAAGAAAAACATGGCTATCAATAGTACTCAAAGCTGTAAAGTTAGCAACTGTGAGCGACCTCAAGAAGTCAAACAGGGTGCTTCACCTTTTCTCGCTCTCCTGATTGAAATCTGACTCCTTGACCTCTGACCCCTCCTGTCTCTCTCTCTTTATATGGACTTGTGCACAGGGGCGTTTCTAGGATTCAAAGAAAGGGGGGGGCTTAGCCCCAAGGGGAGTGGCATGTTTGCGCGCACAGCGTGCGGCAATTTTTTTTGGATATCCATTGTTTCAGACAGTTCATAGATTGGTTCAATCAGAAAGAGTGTGATTTTGCTCTGTAGTTTTGCTTGCATTCAGTATATGATAACACAAGAGACAAGAATTTCAGGGTCATAGGAAATTTGACAACACAAATATGAACTTTTCTCAAATAAAGAGAGAAATAATTTTCCTGCTTGTAAAGGAAAGACGGATAAACTAGCTTTCATATCCGCGTCAGTCCCAAATCCTAATTCTTAAAGGGACTGCACACAATGGATGGAGAATGGACCTGACAGTGTCAACTTTATATCATTAAGTATGATGATAGGCTATTGGATTGTAATTTGAAGGGGGAGAAAACATACAAAGCAAAACGCACGCACATATGCAGCATGTTAGAGTTATAAATAACTTGTCCATGTGAGAAACAATAGTTTAATTTAATGGCATCACCAAAAAAAAAAAAGTTTTTTTTTTTTGTTTTGTTTTTTAATCCAATAATGCCAAATTATTTGGGGGGGCTGAAGAACGACGCCCCTGCTTGTGCAGCTTGTGTTTCCTGTTGCAATGCACCTCTCTCTCCCTCTCTCCCTGCAGTGTGTCCTGCCCTTTAATTAGTCATTAATTAATTCTCAATGGCCATTAAGGCAGCATGGGCTGGATCACTGATGTTCAATCTGAGTCTTTGTGGATATATTCAACATGTCTGGGGGGGGGGCACACCTGCTCTATGGATGGTGATGTCCAAAGTGTGTGTGTGTGTGTGTGTGTGTGTGATTGCTGGGGCATGGTCATTTAACGATGAATACAGGTTATCACAAGGTCACCACCTCAATTGTATCGCATGTGTTTGTGTGTGTGTGTGTGTGTGTGTGTGTGTGTGGTGGGGTGGCAGTGAGAGGAAGGAAGTCTAATTAGAGCATTAATTAAGAAACAAACGGTTTATTGAATAAATTCTGGGGCCATTAAAAGAACACACAGCAGCCAGCCTCCTCCCCTCAGTGTCTCCTCCCTCTGCTCTAATGTCAATGTGACAACGCTGCTGTAACTTTGGACTAATACACCACATATACTTACTCTGAGGAGCTCAGTGGTACTGAAAGCCTAATGGGGTACATCCCAAGTCTCTTAATTGCGTCCCCGTTTCCCTCACTTGCGTCTAACCATGCGATGAGAGAGGAATTGAGGAAATGACAAATAAGAGTCTTGGGATGTACCCATTGACTTTTAGATACCATGAAAAAAAAAGGTCCTGACATCACTTCCTGTCCAGCTGGTAGCTTCTGAGGACTCAATTCATTCTCTCTTTTAGAGGTTTCCTGAAAATCTTAAACATGTTTCTTGGGTTCAATATCCTTATTCTAGGAAAAAATAATATCTGCTACATCACTTGCTATTAGAATCAGAACCATTCAACATTTTAACAAAAAACTTTACTCAACACGACTCTCTCTTTTTTGGTTTTCCATCGACAAAAGTTGTGGAGAGTACCTGATACTTTTTTTGGTATGGTCATAGTTCAAAACCTGCTGAGCCAATACTAGAAGGTGAAGTAAAAACATCCTGCACAAACCTGCAATCTTTTAAATAGCCAAGCAATGGTTATGAGCAATTCTTTTATTCACTCAAACAAGATTTTAAAGAATGGACGCCCACAAAACTACCATAATATTAATATTATTAATATTATATTCACCTATAATATCACCAGGCCTTGGCATGTAGTTGATGGGTAAGGGATTGGACATTCCCTCTGTTTGGTTGACGAAGAATGGATTCAACGTGTGGCAGGTTGAAGTTTGTCATGGCAGTTTCACACGGTGTCTATACGGTAATCAGCTGAGAATCCCGCATATACTGAGAGGGTACTATCTGCAGTGCTAAATGGTAAATGGACTTGTACTTGTATAGCGCCGTTCTAGTCCATTCACACCAAATGGATCACACCCATTCATTCACTGATGCATGCAAGGTGCCACCTATCTAAGCATTCATACCCATTCATACACCAATGGTTAAGAGTCTTGCGTTTAAGTGTCCCAAGGATCGACATGGACTAGAAGAGCCGGGGATCGAACCGCCAATCTTCTGATTGAGGGACGACCCACTCTACCTTCTGAGCCACAAAATGAAGAAGAGAACCTGGTATAAAAAGTGAGTCAAATCGAGTCGAGGAAAATGGAACCGTGCAGTGAAAATGAGGCATAAAACGTAGGTTTTAGGTTCCTACCTTTTCTTGGTCATCATTTCTTCAGATACAATAAAATGTACTCACCGAAGGAATAGCTGAGATCTGTGTACACGGACTCACTCATGCCGTGTGCCCTTTACTGTGCTTTGTGCCATGTTCAATTGCTTTACAGGAAACAGTGTCCTTAGCTGTAAATCTGTTGTATTCCTGCCATCAACTGGCTGTAATTCACCATACAAAGCATGTATGTGTGTTTGTAGTGTATCATGTCCCAGTGCTACAGAGCACCACCTCTGCTCCTCTAATCCTCTCAGCCTACCCCTCTCTCTGTCTCTGTCTCCATCTATCTGTCCATTTATCTGTCCATCTCTCATCAGGTCATCGTCTCCACTGTTTCTGCCTTCAAAACCCCTCCCCTCCCCCTCTGCCAAGACCAGTGTCTTTCACAAGCACACGCGCACAGATCACAAACAGTTTGCAGAAGCCTTGGGCTGTATCTCCAGGATTCAGCATTTACATTTTTAAACTTGTACTGTCTCTCAATGAACTTCATTTTTAATGAAGTAAATCCTCACTTTTTTAGTATTCTGCAGAATCGTTAAATATCTGTAACATAGACTATAAACAAATATATTTCTGCATAAAACAGAATCTGTAAAAAAATGCAATGATTCAAATATTTATATTATCTGGACGTGTTGTCTATATCTTTCTGTGGCTCTTCATCCCATATTCTATCCTCTTCCTCTCTCTGTTATTCTGTCATCTCTCCATCCTGATAACATCATGTTATCTGCTCTCCAAATTAACACATCTGACACATACCCGCTCTGTGTGTGTGTGTGTGTGTGTGTGTAGGTCACAGTGTTTTGCCATTGTCTTGTTACAAAGGTTGTGCGGGGGAGGTTGTTAAGCAAACCACCACGGTTTGGTTTATGGTAAAACATGGAAACATTTTTTTCTATCTTTTTCAATTGAATGTATGCAAATACAATAGACATGGATAGGAGTGCATCTGAGGTTCAGAAAAGTTGTGTCACGGCCAATGCTACAGTCTTTTACAACATTTTCTCGCAACATAAATTTTGCACAAGAAAGGCTCTAACTCTGGAAAATCATCTACTGCATGGAAGAAAGAGCTGCGATTTAGGTAAGGTAAGGCAAGTTTATTTGTATAGCACATTTCAACAACAAGGCATTTCAAAGTGCTTCACATAAAACCATTAAAAGTATCAAAACATAAGGCAAAAGTAAAGGATATTTAAAAACAATTAAGAACATTCATTGAAACATTAAAAACAGTCATTAAAACACTAAAAATAAAGTAGTAAAATGCAGAAATGCAGGAAATTGATTAATATCCTTGAATGTGGTTCAATTAAAGGCAGCAGCAAACAGAAAAGTCTTCAATCTTGATTTAAAGGAGCTGAGGGTCTCAGCAGACCTGCAGCTTTCTGTGACTTTGTTCCAGATATGTGGAGGAGAAAAACTGAACGCTGCTTCTCCATGTTTAGTTCTGACTCTGGGAACAGAAAGTAGACCGGTCCCAGACAACCTAAGGGGTCGGGATGGTTCATGAGGTAACAGCAGATCAGAGATGTATTTTGGCCCTAAACCATTCAGTGCTTTATAAACCAACAGCAGGATTATAAAGTCAATTCTTTGTTGGATAGGAAGCCAGTGCAAAGACCTCAGAACTGGATTGATGTGATACTCTTTCTTGTTCTTAGTAAGGACTCAAGCTGCAGCCTCGCAGCCTTGATATATTCTTCAGGCGATAGTAGGCTGATTTTGTAATTGTCTTGATATGGTTGTTCAGGTTGAGGTCTGAATCCATAACTACACCTAGATTTCTGACTTGTTTGTGGTTTTTAACATCAGTGATTGAAGCTGAGCGCTGACTTTCTATCGTTCGTCCTCGGTACCAAAAACAATTACCTCTGTTTTATCTTTGTTTAATTGAAGAAAATTCTGCTACATCCAGTTGTTGATTTGTTCAATGCATTTACCCAGCCATTGTATGGGATTATAGTCTCCTGGCAATATAGTTATGTAGATTTGTGTGTCGTCTGCATAATTATGATAACACACTTTGTTGTTTTCCATAATCTGAGCTAGTGGAAGCATGTAGATGTTGAACAGAAGAGGCCCCGGTATTGAACCTTGGGGAACACCACATGTCCTTTTAGTCAGCTCTGATGTGTAATTAGCTACAGACACAAAGTATTATCTGTCCTTCAAGTAGGATTCAAACCAGTTAAGTGCTGTGCCAGAAAGTGCCACCCAGATTTTTAGTCTTTCTAGTAGTATGTCATGGTCGACCGTGTCGAATGCAGCATTGAGATCCAGTAATACTAAGACTGAAATTCTGCCATTGTCTGTGTTTAAGTGGATGTCGTTGAAAACCTTAACAAGAGTAGTTTCAGTACTGTGGTGCTGTCGAAAGCCTGACTGGAAGACATAAAAACAGTTATTGACGGCCAAGAAGTTGTTCAGTGTTGAAAAAACACTTTTTTCAATTATTTTACTTAAAAATGGGAGGTTTGATATTGGCCTATAATTTTTCATTGTTGTGGAGTCTAAATTAGCCTTCTTTAGGAGTGGTTTAATAACTGCAGTTTTTAGGGCTTGTGGGAAGACAATTTGTAAAAGATCAGTGGTCATGCAGTTTGAAATATTTTATAAAACGTGTGTTGGTAGAATATCCAAGCAGCAGGATGACTTCAGATGTTGTATAATGTCTTCTAGGCTTCTAAGGTCGATTGAATGAAATTGTGTCATGATATTTCAATGGATGTTATTTAGAGATGAGGACAGCACATATCCTGTGGTTGGTGTGGAGGCACTTACTGCTTGTCTAATTTTCTGAATTGTGTGAGTAAAACTAGGAAGCAATTGATTGCATGCCCAGGTGGATTGGACCTCAGCAGCTACTGACACTAGAGGATTTGTTAGCCTGTCGACAGTAGTAAAATAAGGCGTATTGTTAGTGTTTTTGGTTATGATGTCAGAGAAGAAAGACTGCCAAATTATAATTGCAAAGTCTCTCTTTATAGATGTCACAGTGAACCTGCAGATTTAACAGCTCTGTGCCAGTGTTCGAGAGTACAGATCAGTCCTGCTGTCGAAGGTTCCGCTTTTGAAGGTTCTCGGAATCCACCGCATTTTAACTCTTTCTTGTCTCAGTCAAGTCAGACAAATAGGACTCTGGATTTTATTTAAACTGCTGGAGTATCACTAAACTGCCTGTGCCTTTCCCTTTATTTGTTAACATCATTACTGTGATTTGATGTAAAACTTCTTGCTTCAAATACAACCAATAAATTTAATTATTTTTAATTTTTGTTACTGTTGACGACCGTCATCCCTCCCCCCTTCATACTCATTCCAAAAAAAGGGAACACAAGTGACAGGGGAAGAAGCTGTGGCTGTCTGCGTTGTCACTAATAAATACACATGTATACAGTTTATATGGAAATAGAATCTACATTTGTTTTCTGTGGGTGTTTTTATGTGAATGTGGATCTTTCAGATTAATTTGAGGAGTGACTATAGTTTGCATGTCCCACATTTTATCTGAAGTTTGTCGTACAGTTGTGGGACTCGCACTGGTCTGGTCTTGGTCTCAACCCCTCAAGGTCTTGGTCTTGTCTTGATCTCTGTTTGGGTGGTCTTCACTAAAACAATACTATGTGCTCCATATGATGTGAGAAAGTGAATCTGACATACACTTGCCAACCAAATCACTTCCTCCTCACACGAAACGGAATTGGGTTAAATGCCAGAATGGACAAACAATTTGCGTTTTAATGTTTTCCTGTTGGCGACCATATTTCTCCCACACGTTTGGCACACGGTACACGTTTCAGTTGGTTGCAATCTGCAACCTCACCTCTAGATGCTGCCAAATCCTACACACTGCAACTTTAAGTGTTTATTAACATACATTATTCGTCAACAATTAGAACCTCTCCTATAAAGACATACTTTATGATATTACTTTATTGAACTATATTGTCATAGTTATTGTTACCCACAGGAGGTGTTATAGTTGTGAAAGAATACATTAATAATCACTTATACCTGCTTACAGCTACATTCCGGGGCGTTATAAACCATTCAACATATAATACTGCTTATTAATGCTAAATAGGGGGAACTTGGAGTAAAGTGTTAGCAGTCTAACTTTGATATACAATAGATGAACAGACATTCATATCATAGTCACTCTATAGAATAAGAATTATCCATCATAACAAAGACCTTGGCTTTGCCAGATTTCCATTCAGTTATTACTGGTTATTACTCCCAATGAAAATAGAAAAATACAACCACTGATTTATCCCCAGCAGCTGTGTGTGCAGAGCTCAGCAATTTCAATCACAAATGGCAGTATCTTGATTTACATCGGCCACTGTTTTAATAGAGCTAGCCATGGCCAAATTTAAACTAGCCCAATTAATCAACTAAACATTCAATATCTCCCATTCAGCAGGCATACACGACTTCTCAATATGAATTTTCCGGGAGATTTCTCTATTGATCGACAGAGAGATGATTTGTGAGATACATTGTGTGGAGATCAATAGGCGGCCAGTCAATAGCTCATGGCGAGAAATGAACTGTGGTGATGCGAAGGCCACAAAGTCAAGTCTGCATGTAGTCTGGCATGTGAAAATGGAGACGTGAATGGTGTTTGCCAAGGACACAAACCGACAACCTCTTGGTCACAATCCTCTAAAACCGCTCTGCTACATGCAGCTGACGAGGTTTAATAAAGTAAAGAGGCACAGAGCCTGTGGAGACAGCAGGGTGGCCAGTGACTTTTACAGCAATCATGCTCATGTTTGTCTCCTACACGCACGCACACACGCACACACACACACACACACACACTCACAGCTTCATACACTCAGCGATTTTAGAGGGGTTCCACTTTGCTGCTCTGCTCTGTAGGGAGACCTCTGTCTTTTAGGGGGGGGGGGGGGGGGGGGGCGGGGGGGGGGGGGGGGGGGGGGGGGGGGGGGGGACTGCTGTGGGTATGCTGTATACGTGCACTCTATGTGTTTCTCTTTGTTAGTTTGTTCAGCCATTCAACCCACTGGATTTGGCTTGACCGGTGTATGTGTGCGTGAAAGAACAGTAAGGTTAGAGCAGTGTCGAAGCCAAGCGGATGATGAATGGCATTAGTTTAGTCTGTCATTACAGACTGGTGTTTTATGTAGGGTTCAACTGTAATGGAGGAGAGGAGAGGAGAGGACTGGAGAGGAAGGAAGGAGAGGAAGGGAAGAGAAGGGAATAGAAGAGAGGAGTTGGACACATGCAGCCCAGTTGAAGTCCAATGTTGAGCTTAAATCAGACCTTCAAAGTATTCATGTGGCTTTCAGATGCTGCAGTGCTCATTACGTCCCCACAATATTAGTTGGACGGAATACTAAATTAGTTTTAGAGCCTCATCAGTGAGGCTAACAGTGTAATGATGTCCTCTGGATGGTACCACAGAAAATGAAAGGTAGCACCCAAGGGCGTAGGTTTGGTCTCAGCATTGGTAGGGACACTGCCAATTCCCCCCCCCGCCCGCCATCTAAAAAAAGTCTTAGTTGATCCCAGGGGCGTTTCTAGGATTCAAAGAAAGGGGGGCTTAGCATGTTTGCCACTCCCTTTGACAATTTTTTTTGGGGCCCATTTGGGGCCGCGGATATCCATTGTTTCAGATCGGTTCAATCAGAAAGAGTGTGATTTTGCTCTGTAGTTTTGCTTGCATTCAGTATATGATAACACAAGAGACAGAATTTCAGGGTCATAGTGAAATTTGAAAACACAAATATGAACTTTTCTAAAATAAAGAATATCCGCGTCACTCCCAAATCCTAATTCTTAAAGGGACCGCACACAATGGATGGAGAATGGACCTGACAGTGTCAACTTTATATCGTTAAGTATGATGATAGGCTATTGGATTGTAATTTGAAGGGGGAGAAAGCATACAAACCAGAACGCACGCACATATGTAGCATGTTAGAGTTATAAATAATTTGTCCATATGAGAAACAATACTTTAATTTAATGACATCACCAAAATAAAAAAATATATATATTTTTTTCTTCTTTTTATTTTTTAAGCCAATAATGCCAAATTATTTGGGGGGGGCTGAAGAACATTTGAGGGGGGCTTCAGATCACTGTCGTCGTTAGGCATTTTAATAAATGCCTAACGATGCCCCATGGTTGATATTATGTTGAACAGGCAAACTTTATTAAAATATATTAACATTTGTGTAACTTGGAACTGATTTAAACATAATAACAGTAACAAAACCTTAGTTTAAATACAAAACAGTATTCTGCACCAAATAAATAATAATAATAATAAATAATTAAATAAATTAATAAAAAACGTTCTGCTAAAATGCCAATATACAGTAACAGTATATTCTATATCCAAAATATATATAAAAAACTTTTCCCAGTTGTGCAGCTAAAAAAAGACAAAAAAAATGAAAAAAATAAAAAATAAATCTATTCTGCAACACTTAATAGGCTACAAATAAAGTGCTTTCCTCCTTTATGCAATTATTAGTAGTGCTGGGCAACGATTACAATTTTTAATCGCGATTAATCGCATGGATTTTTTGCGATTAATCTCATTGTTATGGCAAAGATCAATAATGAATTAAAAAGTAGTGTATTGCGCACTTTTATTTTAAAAGTACTGCTATATGAACAAAAGGGCAATAACATTTGGTTTGCAAAACACTTTAAATAAATCAGGTTCTTTTTAACAGCAGTATTCCCTTTACACAGTAGCGATCATATTTCTTGCACTATCTGTGCTCAGTGTGCTGACTGTATGTGAAACGTTCCACTGCTGTGCAACAGGAATAAAATGTTTCAGCACGTTTCAGCAAAAATGTCAGAGCATGTGACTGCAGCTCTACTGTTCATCAATACAAGTATAATGCTGTAACTCAGAGGTGATGATGGTTACCCAGCGATCAAAGAATAAAGACGCTTTACGCACAATTTAGGTGTATTTTCCCTTTAAGTCATGAGATGCAGGTAGCATGTTTTATACTTAATGTGAATATAATTCATACTTTGTTGGCATCTTATTCTGAAAACCGGATGTCCGTCTGAAGAAACCGGATGTTGTCTCACGTTAATCTTTCCGCTAACTTTCAGAGTCATTCGCTCGCTCCCGATCTGTGCTGTTTGAATGCGTTTACCGTGACTTTCAGCATATAGGTGCACTAAAGTGTAAGTGTCTGCTGAGTTGACCACGGAGATCTGAGTGTCTGCTTACTTTTTCTAACGGGCAATTAAAATTAACAAAATATTGGTGGGGACAATTGTGTCTTTCCCAAACTTTGGTCGTGACTAGTCCCTATGGACCCTATGCAAACCTACGCCCTTGGTTGCACCAGCTATTTATAAAATATCTGTGTAAAGTCCTTGTTACATTCTTAGTGCGTACTTGCTCTTCTCAAACTATTGATTTACTAAATCTGGTTTCAGCAGATGTTACTTAATGCTTATTCTACTTAACTTGCGTAAGCTACATAACTTACGTAACAAATGTAATTATTTGAACCCAAACTGCGAGGTTTTCCGAAACCTTAGTTGTGTTGCCTAAACAGTGCCACATTTTGTTTAAATTCACAGCATGACACAGAGGGGGTTGTGTATGTGAGGAATTGCGAAACAGAACGGGTTGAATTGCTTTCAGGTGTGTTGTAGATAGTGGCTGGTCCTGATCACCTTTCCTGCACATGAACGGAGAATGACTTGGTATTTGTAACTGAGAAGAAGAGAAGAAGAGGGAACAAGGACCGAGAACAGAAGATGGAGAGACAAGTCACAGGGGAGGAGAGAGAGAGAGAGAGAGAGAGAGTTAAAGGACATCCTCCCTGTGGTAACTTTGGGTGATGGGGCTTGACTGACCCCAACCACACATACACACACATATCATGTCAGAGGATTGGCAGGGTGCCGCTGAAATAGGCAGGATGTTTTAGTAATCTCCACCTATCAGCTGCCTGCTAGTCGTATAATAGAGAGAGAGAGAGAGAGAGAGAGAGAGAGAGAGAGAGAGAGACGGTGTGTGTGTGGGGGGGATTTGCTCTGGTTGTTTTAAATTACAGCTTGCACTCTAGGTGAATAACCCCTCACCTACACACTATACGCTGTCACACATACAATCACCACCACCACCACCATCAATGGCCAATGAACGCTGTATTAGCCACCTTAAAAAGAGACACACAAGCGAACAACCAGCAGCCTTTGCTGTGCTGAGCTGCTGCATGGAGACAAAAACAGAGGACAGCAGGGTCCTGCTGGCTGACCAACCTTGTTATTAAGTCAGGGTGGCCAAACACAACCTAACGGTGACATGATTTGAAGTGGCCCCTCAGCAGCCTGTCACTGGGCTGGCTGTTTTAATCCAGGCCACACCAGGTGACATTTTGATGTATTTTAAACCCTGAAGCAGGTGAACAACAAACAGTTGTTTCCAGCAAGCACTCCGGGGATGCAGGGTTACATGCGTGCATGACACCTGGGACAACCGGTACAACTTTCATTACCACTAAGTTACTGTGTCTGGCTCAGTGGCCCCTCACAAGCAGCTGTTGACTGGAAGGGTATGAGTTAGCAACTAGTCAGGAAATAACAACCAGTAACTCTGTTTCTCTTTTCTAATCATTGGTGCTTCTTCGGACTGTGAGCAACTTGGATGATTTTATGTTTTGTAGGTCTGTTCTGATATATGACCAACAAAAATCAGCAGAAAGCAGGCAAAACTTCTGAAACTCCTGTACACAAACCAGTCTCTCAGTAAAGATAGTAAATCCTACAGTAATGACCCAATTTCGCTCCGATAAGAGTTGATGACAGTTCATCCAATCACCTGCCATGTATTTTTTGAAAGTGCCTGCCCTTTTCCAAACAGTTTCCAATGATGACTTATCAGATCCATTTGGCGGCTCAGGTTAAGTGAGAATGCCCTGCTCAAACATACTTCCGGCAACAGTTCAACCACAGTTCTAAATGACATTGGTCATTAAAACCTAATAAACCCTAGCCCTATTTTTAGGCCTCTGCTCGAAGATTGCTTTCCCATACTAAAATGACTGTAAATCTGTAACTTCAAGGTCTATTTTAATAATTTTGATGGTATAATACAGGTAACACTTGTGAGATATGTTCAGATGTGTAAATATTGTGTATATGTTACTGGTTAATAGTGAATGAAGATGGCACACAGCTCAAATTGAAATTTTCCTCAAATTTTTCACCTGAAAAAAAAGCACTGAAAGCATGAATATCTTTTTTATTAATACAGGTGAAAGCTAAAAGCTCCCCCAAATCATAGCACAGCATGTCAGAAGTCTCTCTGCAAATTTTGCTTTGATAAAGTGAAGCAAAAAAAAGTTAGAGGTTTTAGTACAGAGAGGTCACGGGAGGTCGAGCTGATTTGTCATTTTGGAAGCAGCTGTTCCAGCTGTTCCATTGTACTTTTATATACTATATAACTATATATTTCACATCACTAATAGTATTCAATCTATCCAAATACAGCAGTTTGGCATCATTTTGATCTGCTTGCGTGTATGTGGAGGCTATAACAGCCTATGATTGGTGAATTCCAGACTATGACACCTCTTTAGACGCGTCAGAGTCTCAGGAATGCAGGTGTGGCAACGTGGGTTTGATTGACAGAATCGTTAGCCGGAAAAAACAGTAACGCGCCCTGCATCGCCCTGCGTAAAAACTGATTGGCCTAAAGAGAATTCCCTTCCCCCCACGGTCCCCCAGGTTTGTCTGACCCCCCTTTCACCAGGAAACAGGAAAAAACAGGAAATACGTAGCAACAGTGTTTTTAGCCAGCGAAATGGAGTATTATACCTTTTTCTTCATGATTCATTTCAAAGTAAGGAGCATTTATGTTTTTTTCTGTGGTGGAGCGGCTTGGTTTTGTGGTGCTTGTTGACTGTAAATTTGAAATGGTTTCACGGAGAGGAATTTGGAAGATATCTCCGGATTCTGTGTTGAATTCTCTTGCTTTCTCGATTGTCCGTGGTAGCGGTTAGCTTTTTGTTCGCAGCTTTGTACGGAGTGCATGGCTCGCCGAGTCATGGCGAAAAATACGTGATATTGTGGTATGTCTTAGATATATTAGTTTGTGTATAATTGTGTTTGCAGTGTGTAAAATGGCTTACATGATGTTTTTGCTGAGCATTTTCTTCGTTAAGTTGGTATATAATATGTGTGTAGCATTCATTATATTTGTTTCTGAAAAGTGCATTCTATGACACGCTCTTCGCTAAACGGTCTCGCTCGAACCCCAAATGGTCCTCGCTCGGGCTTAAGCAGTTTTAATATCAGTTTGTCTTTTGCAGGATTGATGTGTGCAGGAGACTATCCCAGCATGGATTGAGCAGGAGGTGGGTTACATCCTTGACAAGCTGCCCGTCTATCACAAGGATAACATGCACAGTTTAAATCAGTGTCCAGGGTAATATCGAATTACAGTTAACTATGGCAACTATAATTATGCTTCATTCTGCAACATTACCAGTTACCTGACAGGTTAAAACAACCTAACCTTAGTGGCTATAGTATGGACTCCATTATATTGTCTTAGCCTCATCCAGGCTAAGATCCATTTTTTAAATATATTGGAAACGTGAGTCAGAAAGTGTAGATAAGTGTATTGGTAAAGGGACTGCACTTACATAGCACTTTTCTAGTCATCCGACCACTGAAAGCGCTTTAACATGTTTACATGTCATCACTCACTGTCACGACCTGGCTCCGACAGCCATGACCCAATCATGGAGACGCAGACAGTTTGCCAAAAAGCACAGAGTTTATTAACCATAAACAATAGGTCCACCTAAAAAGGTGGCTGGAACAAGCCATTCTCCTTCCTCCACGGAGTGATAGGAGAGCCGCTCCCAGGTTGCCAGGAAGGCGGAGCCTTATAGGGGAAGCGCACCGGGCCCAGGTGCCTCCACTTAGGCGATCACCACCTCTGGTACCTGCTGTCTTAAAGGAACATACATAAGTAACCCAGATAGGGAACCGTCACACTCACCCATTCACACCTAGTCACACACTGATGGCAAGGGCCACCATTCAAGGTGCCACCTGCCCATCACTAGCTATCATTCATATAACATTCACACACCGTAGGAACAGCTACAGGAGCATTTGGGGGCCCTCTTGCCCAAGAATACATCGACATGGACTAGCGGAGCAAGGAATCGAATCGCCGATCCTCTGATTGAAGGACGACCCTGCTCTACCACTGAGCCACAGTCACCCTAAAACGTTTTCGATGACATGGCTGAATATTTAGCTGATCTCAACAATGTGGATGAAACATAACCTTTCAAGAGAACTAGGGACATTTTTAGTATCTTAGACTTTGCGGTCTTCATACTTCCTTGTTCATGATTACGTGGATTACCTACAAAATATTTTTATTGGGATATCTACGAATTACGGCACATTATTATTCGTAGGTATAGCTACGAATGCTGGAGCAGACCAGCATGCACAGGTCAACCTTATTTCTAGCAGAAGGCAGCTGTTTTTCGGGGAAAAAGAAGATTAAACCCACTGTACGCTGCCTTCAGCAAACAGCAGAAAGACATGGTTAGAGCCTTGCTGGTGAACATAGTGAAGCATTTAGCAGCTGAAGAGGCATATAGTTCTCTTAGGAGTTGATAGGAGAAGGTGGAGAACAAAACAGAACAAAAAGGAGAGGACTTACATCCATTGGGTCACCAGAAACATGAATTCAACTAAATGCTACTTTGCTATTAAAATAGCCACAACAATGTGATATGTCACTGTTGTATTACACTATTGTATTACAGTTTATAAAATCAATTAGTAGGGCTCTGTCTTTTTACTTTTGTTGACAAAGGTTAGTTAAAGTAAAACTCTTCATTGTTGCCTGACCTGAAGTGGAGACCTCCAATATGGCTGCCACAGGGTATGTCACCTGAAAGTCATCGACATTGGCCCCATATGGTGGTTTTTGGATGTGAGGTGTGTGTGCTGTGTGGGTTAGAGTAATGTTGTGGGTTCAAGCGCAGCCCTCCGCTGGATGTCATCCCCACTCTGCCTGCTGGGCTTCAGCAAAGCTAACCTCTGTCTGTGGTGGGTCCACAGGTCAATATGGTGTTTTACCAACAGGAAAGTGATTCTCCACAGCTGTCAACATCTATCAGCCTCAATCACACACACACACACACACACACACACACACACAAACGCACACGGGTCAGCCGCTCAGCCACACGCACACATTCACGAAAACGCAGACACACTGGGGTCAGCCACTCATAAAGCCGTAAACAACAGAAAATGGTATGTGGCTGAAAAAGTGTCAGCTCAATTGGATTCTGCAAACACTGCTCTGATTTTCCACAGCTCCTTTATTTTCTCTGTCCATGTTGATATGTCTTCTATCTTCTCGGCTTGGAGGTTTTTACTCCATCTAAAGGCTATCTGAGTTGCTGATGCTTATGGCTCTGTATTTTTCCCCTTTTACTTATCAGTTGGCTCCTTTAGACTAGCTGTTTTCTGTCTTATCAATGTTAAGAATGTGAGTGCTTGGGTTTGAGCAAAATAAGCCAAGCATTCTCAATTTCTATTTAATTGGCTGGATATTTATGATCATTGGTGTTGGGAAAAATCTAAATTACTAATTAGTATGCGTTTAATAATTAGTGAATGTTATACATTTAACAGAGGCTCATGTCCTCTGTAGTGTTTAAGGCCTGTGTCCTTGTGTGAACTATCTGGGACACCAGGCATCTTCAGCAGATATTAGTCTATTAAGAAGCAGTTGATTGCCGAAAGAACACTTCAGCTGTTTGTCCTGAATAAGAATGATAATAAACTTGTAGAAAGCGTCAATACTTACGCAGGGCTGATTTACGACCATGATTTATGAGAAAGTGACCTTTGTACTAGAACGAATTGTTAAAGTGTCCAGATACGTAGATGCCTGTGTGAAACGCAAATTGTGTGTGTGTTACCCTGTGCCAGCCCACTGCATGTTGTTTACTTCGTATAAATACCAGAGACTCGGAGACAGATCTTTGAGCGGTCTTGATGTACATTCTGTATGTGAATCAACCCTGTCTCCTTCAATGCAAAAATCATTGTTCAATGATTTTTACACCAGTCTCGAGTGAATTTTTCTAACAATTGGTCTTAGATGTGTTCCTCTAAATAAAGCAATTAGGAATGTGCATCCTTAAAAAAACTAAATATTAGTAATTTGTAGTTAATTTATTCATGTTTTCTTTTCCTATTAACAAGTCTTGACAGTCAAAAAATTAATCGACATTCAAAAGCCCCGTTAGGAGCTGCTAACGGGGCTTTCGAATGTCGATTAATTGTTAATGTGAAGATGTCAGCCATATTATCTGCCCAGAGAATAGTTTTTGTTGCTGTTGTTTACATTCCTTATGATGTATATAAATAAAAAAAATCCACTACAGAAATGTACATCTGTTTTGAGGATGTTGTGTTCTAATTCAAAAGCAACTCAAAAACATACAGACAATCCTATTCCTATAGTCTTAAGCATGGGTGCCTGGTTACGTGTTAAAATGGGTGAGCAAATTGACAAAAATACACTATGTGTGTGTACAGTATCTGTATTGGAAGGGGGTCCTGGTGGTCCTAGCCCAGAAAAAAAATTGTAATTCAAAACAAATTTACTGCATGTTTACCTTCGGCTCTGAAAAGTAAAACCATTTGGGAGTGACTTAAACTTCCACTCTTTCTAATAGCCAGCAGGGGGCAACTCCTGTCAGATGATGAAGTCAGATGATATAGACGTCAATGAAAATGACCCAACTTCTCACTTGATTTATAAACATTGTAAACATGAGTTTATGAGAGTTTATGGTCTCAATCAAGTCTTCTTCATACAGCATGATGTTCATTTAATAAATTATGGTCCATTTAGAGTAAAATAGACTACCTTGTGATTGACAGGTCTCTACCACGGCTTTGTTTTGTGTTTTCCTCTTCAGTTAATGAAAGTTAATTGTGACATTTTGGTCGACTAAAAATGCCTTATTCAGCATCTGTTAGCTCTCTCGTGTCACTTGGGGTTCCAAAAAACCAAGATGGAGACAACCAAAAACCAAGATGATGAAATATGTATCACAGGTCTCTCAGTGCTCACTATATTGTGTCTTATCAGGAGTGTTCATGTGACATATGGATCGTATTGGCACTGTATAAACTGTATGTGCATGTCTCTATGTGTGTGTATCTGTATTCACAGGATTGGTTTGAGGGTTACATCTGAGATGTCTAATGGGATGTATTGTACTGAGTGTGTGTATGTGTGTGTG
>NW_022280172.1:79375-105297 GCF_004355925.1 Anarrhichthys ocellatus
CATTTACCATTTATTGGTCACATCACTGTGTGTGTCTGTGTGTGTGTGTGTGTGTGAGTAACAACTTTGTATTAGTTTAAAGCTGCTATTTCACTGCTATTTTCACATGTGAGTGTTTTCAGAAGTATCCTTTTCGAACTGGATTTCTCTCAGGGAAACTCAAATGAATTCAGCAGTTCATTACACCCAGGCAGCAACCTCCGGTTCTGAAAAGTGTAGCCAATGAGGAAAGGCCTTAAACTTGATTTCCTTCTAAAGGCCATCAGGGGTGACTGATCAGGTTGAAAAAAGAAGTCAAATTGTATAGAAGTCTATGAGAAAATGAACTACTTCGTACTTCTTTCTTGATTTATTACCTCAGTAAACATTGTAAACATGAGTTTATGGTCTCAATCTCTAGTTTCAAGTCTTCTTCAATACATGATGTTTCTTTAATAAATCATGGTCCCAATTAGATTAAAATAGATGATACAGCTTTAAGTGGGGCTACCTTGTGATTATCAGGTCGCTACCACAACGTTGGGAGTTTTCTGTGTTTTCCTCCTATCCTCTGGATGTATAGGCAACTGTTTGCTAACATGTTAGCAAAATTAACCTTAAATGGTGATATGTCAGTATTGATTTAGCAGAATTTATATTTATATTGTATATTATGTCATTATTAATAATCATTCATTGACATGTGAACAGCATTTATTGTGTCAGCTGGTGGAGTTGAATCAACTGTATACATTAGGACCCTTTAAGAACCTTTAGATTATTATATGCACAGACATACTCTCAGGTAAATGCCGGCAAATCTTTGTTGTCCACTTGTACTTTCGACGATATTTGTGATAATAGGCCTATTATCTATTATACTATAGACCAGGGGTCACCAACCTTTTTGAAACGGAGAGCTACTTCAAGGGTACTGAGTAGTACGAAGTAATATATGTGAAGAGACTGTCTGATCACATGTCAATGTTAATTATTCTTCACTATAATTATTAACTGATTGTGTATTTTGTTCAAAATCACACCTGTTATATTTTTGTACAAATTATCACTTCTAACATTTTTTAGGAAATATCTTCATATTTTCACATCATGTCTCGTTTGTACTAACCACTACCTTTTTAAAATGTTTGAACAAATCATGAACTCTGTCCCATGTTTATACAAATGATCAGTTATGTAAGATTGATATCGGAGGGATATCCGGCCAATCCAAAGACGAGGATTGTAACCAATTAAACGTATACGGTGACTGGGTCCGCCCACTTAGTGTCAAAAAGAAAAACTACTCGCGAGCGAGCAGGTGAAAGTTTTGCGACCAGAAGAGCAGGGATGTAGTCGCGCGGAGTGATGTGAAAGCACTCGTCAAAATAATATACGCGTGCTGCTGTTTAATTTGCACGCGTGGGACCTCTACACACGCGTGCGCGTGGATCTTTTTTGCGCTCTCGGATTTTGACAGTGATTTGTGTTCATACTAGTGCTATTTTTCGAACATACCTTGCGGGCGACTCACGTGGTCCCCGCCGTGTTGGCTACCTCTGCAAGACTATAAAGCTCTAATAGCAACAACAGATGTTGGTTCATTGAATGCAAATACATAGATGAAATTCGCGCAGATTAAGGAAGGGGTTAAAGATCTAAATTGCCTTATCTTTTATGATTGTCAGAGATCAGCTGAGGCTAAACATGAACAAAATGTTCCAGTGTTTCTCTGCTCTGTGGACATTCACACAATGTTTTATTTTCCCATCAGCCACTGGGCTCCCCTGATACCCCTATGTGTGTGAGTGTGTATGTGTGTGCGTCAGTGGCAAGATGGCCTCTCTCTATTAGCTGTAATGGAGTCAGACTGAGATGTCAAAGAGAACAGACTCTTATCGGAAAGACTGAAAGAGAGAGAGAGATAGGGAAATGGGGAAGAGAGGGGCAAGGAGAATTGGAATGTGGGAAAAGAGAAGAGGAGACGGAGGCGGAAAGACATAGTGGAGGAGAAAAAAGTGTTATGATACAGGAAATGGGGGAGAGAAAGAGATGAGGGAAAGAAGATGAGGAAGAGAGGCCATTCACTCTGGAGCATGTTCATCTTGTGTCACACCGACACCAGCAGCCCTCCCCTGCTACATCTTTCTCCTTCTATCCCTCTGTTTCTCTGTGTCTCCAGTAAATGGTCGGCTAAAGACAGTAGTGAGGTTAAGTTGGACTTTCATGGAAATAACAAATACCTGCAGCGCTGTTTTGAGTGGTTCTTTGGAAATAATACAAAACAATGCATGAATCAAAGAAAAGGCACAGCTCTAATTAAAACCAGCAGAGGGTGCTGGAAGTGCAGTCAGAGTAAAATGACTTGAGAGATTTACTCCACCTCACTGTTTCCTATTCATAGTGAACACAATTATTGTTAGTGAATATTCATTCTGCTCTCGAAAGAGTGTTTATAGAAATGTTAAATATGTGTCACTTTAAAAAAGAATGACTCTTGCATCATTTAAATGCATGACTGTATCACAATTAAATGTAATCTTGAATATAGCACGGTGTTCCTCAAGCACCCGTTACAGAGTAAAGAGCCATCCAACTTGTATCTGTCCTACCGGCTACAACTGACTGTCTTTAAAGCTGCAACAATTGATTGAATACTACGACATTCAAATATACCTTCCCCTCAAATCTGGAACTGCCTCTATAAATTCATTAATGGGCTGCCTGGCTGATGTCAAAAGCTGGCTCTGGCTAAATTTCCTATGCCTCAATGATGGTAAAATAGAGATCATGCTAATCAATCCCTGTCGCCTTTCAGATGCTATACCGGACAGTCCATGCAAATTCCATGTAAAAAATGTGGGTGTGTTTTTGGACTCATCCTTTTTATATTGGACCTCCAAGTTGCGTCCGTGGTCAAAGTCAGCTTCTTTCAGCTAAGTCTCTTAGCTAAGGTCAAATCCTTTCAATCCTCAAAAGACCTGAAGAAAGTTATTCATGCTTTTATCACCTCCAGACTGGACTACTGTAATTCTTTATATGCTGGAATTGGCAAAGAACTTTTGGCAGTTCATTCGGTGCAGAACTCTGCAGCGAGACTTTTAACTGGTACACGCAGGCGTGAACACATTTTACCGATCTTAAAATCCCTTCATTGGCTACCGGTAGAGGACAAAATTTATTTAAAAATGGTATTATTTGTTTTTAAGTGTCTAACCGGCGTCGGCCCAGTCTATATGTCTGACCTGCTGCAGCCCTATACCCCACCTCGCCCACTACGGTCTCTCGGCCAACAGATTTTAGTTGTTCCTAGAACAAATATTACAACCCGGGCCGACCGGTCCTTCTCTATTGCTGCCCCTAAGCTCTGGAACAACCTTCCCCTTCATATTAGGTTGTCATCAACCTTACCAATGTTTAAAAGCCATTTAAAAACCTATTTCTTTTCCCTGGCCTATCACCTTTGATCTTAACTTGGCACTTTTGTGTGATTTGTGTCAGTTTGTCTTGCTTTTACCGTCACTTACTTTTATTAATCCAGTCTTTTCGATTGTATGACTGCTTATCTATGTGCAACCTTTGGGCAACCTTTGTTGTATTTTAAAATGTGCTATACAAATACATTTTGATTAATTGATTGATTGAATAGTGTATTTGGGAGGCTGTAGTTGCCTCAGTTTTGAAGAGTTCCAGAGTGGAGGTACCGGTACCATATGAAACTAGACGACTTGATGAATCCATTGGTAACGTGTTGGGAATGAAAAGGAGCGTGTTTGAGTAATAAGCATTTAAGAAAACTAAATTATTGACATCAATAGAATTATTAATGTCAGTAACATTATTAACAATTATTAATAATAACGGGGCACCACCCTCCGAACAGGGACCAATAACGAAACTATAAACTAAGTCTCATAAGTAGTGTTCACTCACAATGTCAATAGTCGGAGTACTATTACACATTGAGAGTGAAAGTGAAGGTTTAAGTTCGAGCAACAGACCACATATCAGCTATTATCACAATACACAAAGTAATCACAGACAGCTGCTCTTTAAAGTATAACAGAGTTTATTAAGTTCCAATAATAATGATCTAGTCAACTATATCTAAACTAACAACAACTATACATTCACGAGCACGCTACACTCTTAGAAGGAATGTGTCATTTCTTCAACACATCTGCTGTGTCAAGGGCATGTTAACACATTTTGTGTCATTTCTGTATCCTTTTAACACACACATGTGTAGTATGACAGTGGACGGAGCCCACACGTGTATTGTGGACCACGGCAAAATATGTTTTTTTTAATTCAGTTTATAGCCTACAATTTTTTATATTTAATGTATGAATAAGTGATCTGAAAATGGACTTGAAATCAAATTATTGCTTTCCAAATAAACGAAAATATAAAATGTGTATCCTCCTGAGACTCGGTGAAGCGGGTACAGTGGACTGCCTTGACCAATCACGGTTGAGCTATTTCAAATGTTTCAAGTTGCAACCCAAACTGCCCTTTTCTCTGCTGGCTGCCAAAGAAGATGGACTCAGAGGAGGACAATCCAACACTAGCGGTGAGTTATTGGCATTGGTTATATGACAAAAACATTGGCATAATATTTTAATGGAAGGAAAAATTGCTGATTTTCAACTAGCTTGGTGTCAGGCTGAAACTCATCAAAGTTTGCATCTCTGACTTGGTGGAGAGGCAGGGATTGTAAGTTTTGCAGTTTATATATAATAAGAGTGATTATACAAATATGCTCACTTACCACGATTGGACTTTTAAAAGAATGTACAGCATACGTTTATTGAGTGTATGAAATGCAAGTTCTCATTTGTTTGATACAGGGCACATGTTTTTTTTAGCAGTTGCTTTTTAATTATACATTTGACTGTAATGGCTTCTCAGGTCCTTTTTAAAAGAAAAGAAAAATCAGTTTAAAAGAGGTGCACTGGATGTTGTTTGTTTGTTTCTTTAGTTATCCATCCGCTACTGAAAAGGTGGTTCTTGCAAATGATATCATCACCATCTTCCCATCTCTTAAAGTCCAAGTGGATGGTAGAGGAGAAGGCTTTGTGAGTATATAGTTTCTTAGTTGAAAAGTGGTCAGAGTCAGCTGTGGGTATTGCATAGTTAAATAGTGGAACAGTGAAACAGTCTGTATGTCTTTTAATAAACATGCATGCAGTTTTTGTGTTATGACTTAAATTTTATATCTTGCAATCTATCTTACAAACTGGATATTTCTGCTTATTTGTCATATTTATATTTACATATGGTATGTGGCACTTGTGTTGTGATCAACTGCGATAGCGTTTTCTCGATTTTACTTTTAAAACTGCTGCAATGATACTGTGTTTATTGCATCCTCAGACCCTCTTAAATGTCCCTTGCAGTCATGAAACTTGCTTTGGTTTAATATATTATTTTTTCCCTCTTAAATCAGGAGCATTTCTATGATCCAGTGTCACATACTGGATTTTTGGAGATGAGACTACGTAACATCCGTCGTAAGCTGAGGAAGGTCAGCGCCGCTACAATAGACACAAGAGGTGCAGAGATGTTGGACCAAGCTCTGAGGAGGGTGAAGGGGACAGCAGTGAAGTCCGAGAGCTCATCAACCTGATGAAAAGACTGAGGCCTTCTGCAGACAATATTGCGTCAATCAAAACAGCAATGCAGCAAACATTCACTTGGTGCAGATCGTGGATAGCCAAACATTCACCCACCATGGAGGAAATCTTTCAAGAGTATCCATGCTTGTTGGACATACCAACACTGGTAGGTGTCTTTTTATACACTTAGCTAAAACGTTTTTATGCATACATATAAAACCACAGGATATGTGTAGCAGTAATCAAACTAATGTGTACACGTAGATTAAAGCAATTATAAATAAGGCATTATTCTTTTGTGCCAAAGTAAAATACTGGTCTTATTTCAACAATGTTGTATTGTGTCTCTGTCTCTTTCCACTCTCTCTGTCCTCCCAACCACCCAGCTTGATACAGAGTTCAGTAAAATTTATGAAGGAAAGGGGGACCTGTTCTTAAGGCGCTGGGAGGCCAGCATCATGCCAAAGCTGAAAGCTGTTGCCGCCAGGGAGAAGGGTGATATCGCATCTATAGTCGAAGGGATGGAAGAACAGACTGATGGTAAGTACCAAATGTTATGTTGAATTTCTTCAATTTATCTACACAACTAGTTATTATGCTAATGATTATCTCTCTTCGCATTTGCAGATGACAAGTGCTACACAATGCTAGTCGTCCTCACTCGTCTCCTTCCACCAGTTGCAGCAAGTCGCTGTAGTGTGAAGTCTGCGATTACGCGACTCCTTGACTTTGTACCGGTATGTTTGATAAAAACATTAATTATCAACAATCATGAGGAGCTAGTTTGGGACACGTTGCTGCTGAACTTCACTTATTTCTATATGTCTATATTCTGATTTCAGGTGGGAAGTACCATTGCTTCCCTCTACAATGCATCCCAGGATCCAGCACAGAGCACACAGCCACAACTAGCCTGCATTGGAAATCTAAGGGGAGGGTCACAGCAGTATGTCATCGTGGCCAAGTCTGATAAGATTGCTATTCCCTTGGATGACATGCACTGTGGACAAGCTCTACTGGGTAGGCAACTTGGCCTACCCAGCCCCGCTCAGCTCTGTGTTCTCGTTCTTCGAGTACATCTACGACTTACCCATGTCAACAAACAGGAGAGCAAAAGTATTGGACCTCATTTCAAAAGTCAAGTCTGTTAATTAGATCACACCAAAATGTACACTTGTCCAAAATGTTCGTCACAATTCACACAGATAAAGAAACTCATTTGGCATCTTCGGGCAATGCATCCATTGTCAGAGGGACTGGAGTTCACACTTGCATGCGGCCAAGATAGTTGCCCAAGGACATACCACAGCATGAATTAATTTACAAAGCACCTTTCTAGAGAGCACCAAAGAACAAGTACCACAGTATTTAAGCCTTCTCTTCAGACCATCCCAACATTTACCGACTCCACACTGACCATAGACACAATGTGTCTAGAGGAAAATGCAACTGAGCCCTCTGAGACATTTAAACCGGTTTCCACAAGTGACAGTGCAGCCTCATTCTTGGCAAAAATGTATGCTGGGTCAAATGTAACACTAATGGATGTAACAAGAAGTGTAACCTGTGATAAAGAACTTGTTGAAACAACTGTAGATACATTACAAGATTCAGTGACATCAGTGTTCAGTAATATGGGTTTACCACGTGACCATGAACTTGTACTACCACTAATGAGACAGTTTGAAAGTACCAAACACATGTTTGATGATATAGACACTCCTTTCAAAATGAATGCACACTTTTCTGAAAAATTACATCTTGTCAAGCCAAGGGAAATATTTCTTGGTCACAGATCAGATACTGTACGGAAACAGGGACAAATGAATTTGCAACAAACTAAAGATTTTGAAATAATAAATTTGGATAATGTTGCAGATGTTCGACCTCTTGATATTATGTCAAATTTTAGCAATGACAAGCTCTATCTCAATCCGAGGTACAAGATTTTGTAGGTGTGGTTCTGATACTGTCATGTTCAGTAATAACATTTAATGAATTTTTTGACTTGTATATGTTGTATTAGAAATGCATGTAAAGCCTGTTTTGTTCGAAAAAAAGTATTTTTAAAAGTTGACAATTTTAAATGAAAGATTAAATAAAGGCTCATGATTGTATCCTTGCTTTTCATTATTATTGAAAGAAAAATATTCATTAGTCACCTGGTACTTCCATTACACATTGGTGACACACAATGTGCAGAAATAACACTTTTATGTGTTTATCTGGGTTACACATGATGAAGGATCGGACCTGTACGCCATGAAGTTTAAAGCCACTGCTACTGCTGAGGACATCATCGGAGAATAATGTGTAAAAATAACACATTTATATGTTAAGCCATGTAACACAGCTGTTGTGTAGAAATGGTTTACACATTTGCTGTGTTGAAATTAACACAACATGAGTTGTCCCTGAGCACACTCTGGAGATGTGTTGAAATTCAACGTGTCATTTTTAACACATCCCTTCTTAGAGTGTATCTAAAATCAACAAACTATGTAAAGAGGGTGTGTGTGTGTGCATGCAGTGTGTATGTGTAGGGGGGGAGGAGCGAGAGAACAGCTCAGACAACGTATGACGTAATCTGAAACGTGGCGACGTCTCTCGCGAGACCACAAGATGACGCGAGACTCTACAATGGCGGTAGACAATAGAGATCTCGTATCGACACGTGTCTGAAGCCATTAGTGCACCCCGGAGCTCAGTGGTGGGCCGTCAGGGCCAGCTAAGCCTTCTCTGCTGGCCTAAACAGAATCACAAAGTTATAGCTATAATTTCATAATTGTTCACAAATACACTACATGTATTATAATTTTTTTCCCCATAAGCTTATTTTCTCATTGAACAGCTCCTGTCTTCCTCTGTTGCTCTGCTTCCAGCCTGCAGCACTGCTTCCAGCACAGCTTGTTTTAAGGAGAGCTTTTATCCAATCAGATTCGTCCAATGAGAGCAGTGTTGCATTTGGGGGACGAGTTCACACCTTAATGTGAACTTCTTCCTGGTGGGGGTCTTGGTGCTTATCAAATCAGGATGAACCCTTGCCTTGCAAAAAGGAAGGCCCGATTTCTTTGTCACAGAGCACATGTTGAGGCCACATGGTCAGACCCCAACACATGACACTTGTCGGGATTTAGGCTGGATAACGCCACGAAGTTAGAGAGAGGGAAAATTGTCAATTTTCGGAGGGCTACTTCTCTCACTTCTCTGAAGTCTCACCTTAACATATTTGAATGAAAATGGAATTGATGCAAACCCACAAATATCCCCTTTACAGACATGCCAATTTAATGCTAATTCCATGCGTGTTTTTGCATGCAGTATAAATGCCTATTCAGAAATTGCAAAATTTGTATATTTCTGCAAACTGAGTCCTTCAACAACCTTGGAATTGTATAATGTCGGCATGACTGGAAAGATGAGACTCTTGTGGACCCAATGAGCCTAATAGTGTTCATGTGTGATGATATTAGTCCTCTTAGTAGCCAATTCACATAGCGAGACCATTATAAAAAACTTGACGTCAATGTTTAAAAGGACCAGTTGTGACCAGCATAATCACAGCCTCATGAACCTTTACAATCCCAAACTAAAGACCTAGTGCATTCAGAGGATGTATGGTTTTTGCTAGGTATATTGAAAATAAAAAAAATGTTGAGCAATTTCCAGAAGAGAAGTGCTCGCCATCCAAACTTCAACAAATGCAATTTCTACAAAAGCCTAAATATGCGTATCAACCCAACGATTGCTGCAACAACTTAGGAGACATAATAAAGTATGAGAAGGGTCACAATATACTCTGATCATAAAGTTTCTAGCCTTTTTACACTTTATTATTTACACATACAATTAATTTTTTTATAACAAATAAATAAATATTTTTTTATTTAAAATGTATGGCTAGAATAACTATTTACACGTCAAGCAGACACAGAGCAACATTAGCATTGATCTGGAGTTGTATTTACTTGATGAATGTAAGTCCACCATTCACTCACTTTTAACTTCTGAGAAAAATATCAGTGTCTTTATTTGCTTCAAGTGTCACTATTTTAGTCGCTAACTAAAGTTAGCTTGGTACCAGTGACATGCGCTGATGCACCCTAAAGCAGAGGTCCCCAATCTTTTTTGCACCACGGACCGGTTTCATGTAAGACAATATTTTCACGGACCGGCCATCAAGGTGTGGCGGAAAAACACAACGAAATAAAATGATACGATCGGCATGAAAACAAATATAAAATGCACAAATAAATACAACTCACAATAACGCTGAATCAGTGGGAGCCCTGAACTTGTTTCTCTGCAACGAGACGGTCCCATCTGGGGGTAATGGGAGACAATGACACCCGAAGTGTGTTCCTGATGTCCAGTCTACTTCGTAACTTTGTTGTGATTGCTGTCACTGCAGAACATCCCGCTTCACAAAGAGGATGTGTGAAATGGAAGCAGGGTTTTCAGTGCTTTAGTGGCGATCTCAGGATATTCAGGCTTGATTTTAATCCAAAACACCAGCAGAGTTGTTGTCTCAAACATACTTTTAAGGCCACCGTCATTTACAACCTCCAGCAGCTGATCTTCTGTCGACACATATTCTGCAGAGCGGGCTTGGCGCGTCAGAATTACTCTTGATATTTAATCAGACTCCTGATATTGTCTCACACTTAAAATCAAATCCAATCACTACGCACTTCAGGTTTTAACCAACTTAGTGCCTGTTTGCACTAAGGCCAAATGCTGGCAGGCACAATTGCTCCCACTGCTCACGTGACCGCTCTTCCCAGCTGTGTCGTATCATATTTCCTGGTAATCTCTTGGATGTCAGAGCAATCCCCCATTTAAAGTTAATCTGTCTGGTGTGCACCACAGGAGCTGCAGCGTTCCTTTCATGTGTTTCAACTAAATGGCTGACTGAGCGCTGAAAACATAAAACAGATAGAGGAGTAAATGATGTGTCTCCATTATAATTTACTCGGGAGTAAAGAATCAGAAGGCAGCATAACCTCTGAGATTTCTTTAGTTCAGTAGTTACTGAACCAGCAACCCATAAGAAATCTGCCACCCATCTGTATTTACTTTTGATAATATCATTAAATCTATCCCTTCTTCCTCAAAACCTATTCCGTTGACTAACTCAGGTAATAGACCTAAAATTCTTGTGAGGTTTGTCATCTGTCATCAATATTTGTTTTCATTTATGTATATTGTTGCATAACGACAGCGTAATACGGCCATTGTAGGAAAAAAATTATAATAAGAATTAAAGCTGCAAGCAGCATTGATTGGGCCCTCGCATATTCACGCACGTTGAGGGTACTAGCAGGACTCTGGTGGATACGGCCATGCATTTCTGTGACCATCATACACTGCGTGCACGAGTTACACGATATTTTTTGTGTCGACCAATGACATAGCCAGGTCAATTTGCCAGGTTCTTAAGCCTCAAATGTTTTTAGTGTACCTCCAAATACAATCATAACTATAATTCTGTAAAAATTGACAAATCTTGTCTGAATGCGCTTTAGTGTTAGTAACATAACTGACTGTCAAAGTAAATGCAGGTCGTTTGTTTGTGCAGTTAGCTCTGACAATCACTGCTGAGTGACTCAAAGCTGGAAGAGTCGAGGAGAATTAGGAGAATGTATTGTTCCATGTGGAGAAAAAACATATTTTTGTAAAGAAATAAGTTTAAGCCAAAAGGTGAGCCAATGTAGAATAATCTATCCAGAAGAACAATAGGTCCTCCGCTCCGACTACGTCGGTGCTCAGGCCCTAATAATTAAAACAGCGATGTACGGGCCCTCGAACCTTCTCGCGTCTCGGGGGTACTGGCGGGACGCCGGCAGACACGGGCGCAAATTTCTTCATCCATCAGACAACGCGTCCCGGAGTTTATTGTATTTTTCCGCTTGGACTCTGTGACGCTGGAAAATATGTAGTGCAAATATTCCACCAGTTCCTGTATCCACTATGTGGCACTAGATAACACGCGCAAACATGCATTATGTTGCTCTACATCAAGTGCAGACCACATCATGTAAATGCCATGTAAATCGGATGCCGTTTCTCACATAACGCTGTCTTCCTGTTGCCAGTAGGTGGCGCTATTACTATGTGTGAAAATTGGCTTGTAGACATCCTCAGACCATGAGTGTAATCAAGTATGGCAAGTTTGGGACAGATTTGAGCAAGTCCAGTGGAGTTACATCAACTTGTTGTTTGTCGGCGAATCACGTAAAATGGCCACCACGGCTACGCCATTCCATCAAACGTAAAGCTTTGAGTAACTTTTAATTGCAAAGGACTTTAGATTGTAATGACCAAATTTGAAGTGGATATGACAAAGTCCCTAGGAGGAGTTCGTTAAAGTATTAGCGACTGGTTATCAAGGAAAAATTCACAACAAAATCAAAATGGCCGACTTCCTTTTGATTTTAGAGTATGGTCCCAAGAGACTTTTCTTTAAGTCTCCATATGATACATGAGCATACTATATTTCATAAATCTAGGTCAAACATACTGCGAGGGCTGCATTGGCAAAATTTAGTAGGGGGCGCTATTGAGCCGACTTGCCACTCTGAAGCATCAAAATCACATCAAATAACTACATTTACGATTTAAAATGTGTGTGCCATGTTTGGTTCTGGTTGGAGCATGTTTAGCCCCTCAAAAACACCTTCGTTTGTCATGGCGAAGAATGGATCGTCATGGCGAAGAATGGAGCGCCACGGCAACGGCCTTTCACGAAATAACAAACTTTGAGTAACTTTTCATCACGAAGGTCTTTCAATTGCAGTGGCGGGCCATGCATTTTATACCTGGGCCTTCACTGCTGTCCTGGAGCTGAAATACCACCTGTGGTTACATGATTATTATTAGCTATTAGCTATTATTTGTTTCTAAGGCTGTAACTATGTACGTATTCGTATTAAACCGTTCGGTATGAGGCTTACATTATGTTTGAATAATACTAGAGCATTTGGAAAATGCAGAAGCTTAAATTCAGGAAAATATAATGTTTTCTGCGCTCATGTAGGACAGTGGATCTCAGCTGGTCTGGCTGTGGGACCCACCATCATTCCTTAACGACAAGCCACGGCCCAAAGAGACCATCTTATGATTTTACTTTCACAACTTCAACATCAAATGTATTGCTCTGCAATGTCTTTCCTCGTCTCAGCCCCCTGTGTCACGGTGTGTGGTACATCGCACTTCAAGTCAGGAAACTTGTCAGAATGCCCATATTTGATTGGCTGAGTTGCATCACGTGATGTGATTCACAACGCCGACTAAGCCTCTGCTGTTAAGTTTCGTTTCACGATAATCACGTGCTCGCCCACTGACCAATCACAGCACACGCTGTACCTCACTGCAGAGCTGCACATGGAAACTGAGCTGCACGTAATGCTGACGTAGCTATAGGCCGGCTAGCAGGCTGTGACATGTCAAAGAATACGCCCAACATGTCAAACTAAAGATCTGATTGGTTGAAGACTATGACAATCAACAATATCGTCCCCATTCACTTAAACTGCACATGGATGCACTTGTGAGTCTGCAGGCCTCGGGCCTCTCTTCTTACCTAGAGACACAGAGGTGAAATCTGATTGGATAAAAGCTCTACTTAAAACAAGCTGCACTGGAAGCAGAGCAACTGAGGAAGACAGGAGCTGTGCAATGAGAAAATATGATAATGGGGAAAATATTTTTATAAATTACAATACGTAGTGTATTTAAGAAAAAATATTAAATTATAAAATAGATATATAGCTTTGTGATTCTGTTTAGGCCAGCAGAGAAGGCTTTGCAGGCCCTGACGGCCCACCACTGTTCGATTGTGCTGACCAACTTTGAAGTTGATCTGATTAATTACCTAGGAGGAGTTCGTTAAAGTACAGCACCTGGAAATGGAAAAAACGACTCTAGAAATTCATACAAAATTCAAAATGGCTGACTTCCGGTTGGGTTTAGGGTATAGCCCCCATATGTTCTTACCAAAATTCTTACCAAATTTCATACATCTAGGTCAAACGTACTGCGAGGGCTGCTTTATCAAAATGTTGTATTGAGCCGACTTGCCACTCTGAAGCATTAAAACCATAATATGTAACTACACTTTGGCTTTAAATCTGTGTGCCAAGTTTGCTTATGTTTCGAGCATTTTAAGCCCCTCAAAAGCCTCTTTGTTTTTCACGGCAAAGACTGCATTGCCACGGCAATGGCGTTTGACGAAACATCAAAAGCTTCATGAACTGGCATTATTAATTTGATGTTGATCAGATTTATCTACTAAGAGAAACAAGCAAAAGTATAGACTTTAACTTCCTGTTACCAGTAGGTGGCGCTATGACTATTATACATAATTGGCCTTTAGATGATTTCAGGACTGGAGTCTAATCAAACATGTGAAATCTGGAAAAGATCTGATGATGTGGAGTTGAGTTACATCAGTTTATTTGTTCATGGCGATGGATTGAAATTCGCCGAGCCGCCAACAAATTCTTACAATCTTCACAATGAAGTGTTATCAAAGTGTTAAGGCGTTTTTGACAAAATTACGTTGGCGCTCAGGCCCTAATAATAATAAACATTTGAAGAACAATAGGTTCTATGCTCCGACTACGTTGGTGCTCGGGCCCTAATAATAAACATTTGAAGAACAATAGGTCCTACGCTCCGACTACGTTGGTGCTCGGGCCCTAATAATAAACATTTGAAGAACAATAGGTTCTACGCTCCGACTACGTTGGTTCTCAGGCCCTAATAATAATAAACATTTGAAGAACAATAGGTCCTACGCTCCGACTACGTCGGTGCTCGGGCCCTAATAATAATAAACATTTGAAGAACAATAGATCCTACGCTCCGACTATGTTGGTGCTGGGGCTGGGGCCCTAATAATAAACATCTTAATTTCAATGGGTCCTACTCTACCGACTACGTCGGTGCTCGGGTCCTTATAATAAAGATTAGAAGAACAATAGGTCCTCCGCTCCGACTACGTCGGTGCTCGGGCCCTAAATATGGGGCCGGGGAAGGGGGTAATTATTCCCCAAAAAAAGTCTAAATTTCAAAGATTAAAGTCATACATTTATGAGGAAAAGAAGTGTGGATATTCTATGAGATTAAAGTAGTACATTTATAATATTAACAAAATCATAAATGAGCGAGAAAAAACTGTGATATTAAAGTCACAAATTTACGAGAAAAAAACTTTTTGTGTCAAGGAACCACATTGCATTTTTTTCCTCTGAAATTTATAACTTTATAATCTTAATAATATCTTTTTTTTGTTGATATATATTCAGTGAATTCACAGCTTTTTCTCTGAATATTACCTCCGTCCCCTGGCCCCCAGAATGCTTTTTCTTTTACTTACCCAACACGCTGTTGTATGGCCTTATTTGGGCATCTTCAACAGGGTTTGGTTTCAAAGGAAGAAACAAAAACACAAGTATATTAAATAACTAAATCAAATGTAAGTTACTTAATTTACATACATTAGTATAATCTAACAAATAATAAAATGTGGTAAAATTGATTATGATTCCTTTCATAATAATATGTTGTGACGACCCCTCTCTTCCACTAGGGGTCTGTGTCCTGTTTGTCTCTTTTTGTCTTTCAGGTTGTTGCTTGTCAGCTGATAGAACACACCTGAGCCTGGTGGGAGTGCCAGGTATAAAGACTCAGCACCTGAACAGAGATGCCTTTTCTTCGGCTCTTCTCCGCCGCCTCTCGTTTTGATGACGCGGCTGCTTATTTGTCTTGTTTGTTATTTTAGTTTGGTGTAGTTGTTCTTTAAATAAATGTCTATTTATTACTTTTAACTCCCTTATGTTGCAGCCTTTGAGGCAGGTTGTAACAATATATATATATATATATATATATATATATATATAATAGGATACAAAAAAAGCCACATACATTGCTGTCAACTATAATTTAGATATTGTTATCATGTTATATCAAATAAGCTTTTATTTCAGTCTTTGCAAAGCCTTGTTGTATACTGTATATTTTATTGATATGCCTCTCTCTTAAAATAACCTTTATTAAAATAAAGGATACTCAACATCATGGCACTGGATATTTGTTTGCAAGGGAAAATGGAGCTTCATTTCAGATCATTGTTCATCATTAATCAGGTTAATTTAAAGGTCTTAACCTCACCTTTTTCAAGTCAAGGAGTTCTACTTTTGAAACAGAAGTCTTACTGTAAAGCGGCATTGCATCATTTTTACGCATGAAGTTCACTATTTGAAATAAGCCATTACCTTATGTTTTGCCAAGTCTGAGTAAATAACTTGGATGATCTCCCGGTGATGTCTTCCAGCTAATCTCAGTTTGGCCTTGGTAAATTTCAGGTTTATAAAAGAGAGCCTGTGTAACTAAGTGGGGGTGTCAGACAGGAAGATCAAATGAAATCACACTTGAGTTGCATTATGGGAAGTGTAGCAACCAAGTTTTTGGGGGTTGACTCATAGGCTAATACAAGTCAGGATATCTCTGCTCTTTTGTTGATTATAGTTTAAAATAATTTGTCTCTTGTCCACTCTAAGTGCGTACACATTCATAAAAAAAAAACAGATTTATTAAAGGTCATGTAACAGCAGATGCATTTCAGATGTGCAGTTTTCCCCCTTTTTCCTTGTAAATTGTAGGATCTATGATTGTGCTGTTTTCTATTGCTTCAACTGTTTTTGTTAGAATTGGTGCAGTCAAAGAATAGAAGTGGGTGGATGTTCATACGTTGTAATAATTTGAGTTTATGTCTGCATGAGACGCCAGCGCCATTAAATATCTTATGCAGGTCTGCAGCACAGTGGCGGTGTTTTTGAAGCTGCCACGCCACCTGGAGCTCATCACACACACACACACACACACACACACACCCCCTCCATATATCGTTCCCTGGGCTCAGTGCCATGCTCCTCATCATGTTTGTCTAAGCTAATTGGCCAGTCTCTGCCTCCTCCCCGCATTAACTTTGTTAGAACAGAGACACAGTAATGACGGTGCTAATTGAATGAAATGGCCATACTAACGAGCATAAAACCTCCCACTCACATTTTGCTAATTAACAACACACTGGCTTAATTACAACAGTAGAAACACATGCAGCTATGCCTCGTTACTGTTAATTGCAGCAACTAACAGGGATTTATGGTAATTGGCTGTATAAGCGTTGTTAACGAGAAGCTGAATTAGCTAGACACAGAGAGACAAGAGCAGAGCAGAGATGTTCCAGCTCTAATTAACATACTCGTCTACTATATTGGTTGTAGCTGGGGGGTCTGCAAGGCTATCCATCATCCGATTGGCCAGTTTGATATCTCTCCTCTTCTGGGTACCAATGAGTGGATATATGATGCTCTAAATCAGTGATTCTCAACTGGTGGGTTGCAACCCAAAAGTGGGTCGCGGGCCTTTGCCTGAAAAAAAAAAAAATCCTGTGCTTTTATTTTGAAGGGGATTTTTTATGCAGTGGAGTTATTCACACTCCTTAACAGTATTTGACGTTAATGCCTTGTAATGCTAATAGACACCCGCCATTTATAGAAGAACACCCACAAAGTTCATTTTCATGTGCTAATTGCGCAAAACGCAAGTACGACACTGACTACATGAGATATGGATTTTCTTACATTGAGGACAAAAGGGGGCAAAAACCTCAGTGTGTTTTGTGCAGCGAGGTTCTGGCACAAAAAAGCACGAAGCCGTCAAAACTGAAGCGGCATTTGCAAACAAAAGATAAACCTGTTGAGTACATTTGAAGACGACTTCAAGACCTAAGGACATCACAAAAGTGTCTTACTATGGACATGGACGTGTTAGATCAATCCGCAGCGGATAAAACTATACCTCTGTCAAATGACACTATAAGTAGGCAAATTGAAGACATGTTGGATGACATCAAACAACAGACCACAGCTCGAATTAAGGCAAGTGGTCATTTTGCATTACAAATGGACGAATCTACAGACATAACAAACAAAGCAGTTTTACTTGTTTACATGAAACGTGTGGGACGGGGACTGACAGGAACAATTTCTCTGCACAAGAGAGCTCCCTACACGACTGCAGAGGACATTTTCAGCTCAGGTTCAAACTGCACCATCTTTACATTAAATACATTTGAGAAGTTGAATATTTGGCTTGCGTCTTATCATTAAGGGGTGATGGTGGGTCCCGCAGCCAGAAATGATCCAGTGTATAGCATGGAGCAACAATGACAGTGTACAAAAACACTTTGAACTCCAGCCATTTGAATGGCGGAACCTAGTCCACTGCTGTTACTACAATAACTAGTAGCTTACTATTATTGTTATTACTACAATGAGGTATATACTGTCATAAACACTAAACACACACTACTGTAACTTGTTATTTAATAGTATGCAGCTCATGACTATGACTTTTCCTCTTGCCATCTTTATGTCATCTTTTATTGTTTCAGGAATTATTTATATATATTTGTTATCTATTAAGGCATTTTAAAGGTTTAATGAAACAAGGTACATACTTACACGCGTGACAGTACTTTTCATTCATTGCACTTTACTGTCTTACTTGTTCAGTGTGGCTGTGGCGCCTAATAATAATCTTCTTATTCTCCATCTTCCATACAAAAGTTTGCTGCGTATCTCCTCCCTTATTGCATCTGGTCTTACTGTGTACACATTAACACAGAAGGAACACAATTTAGTTTCCATGTGTACTCAGTGTTGTATATGGAGAGAATCACAATATATTAGGCTATACCTTTAACCTTGATTTCTCCACCATTATTACCATAACTATTACTAGTTATGGATAGAGACTGCATTAAGCAGTTGCTGTTGTATTTTGGCCACTTCAGGGCAGAACACCACAACAAACTAAAAATCCCTCATGTCTGACATACTATGGTCTTATAAAGACGGCATGGCAAATATCTGGGAATTCAGGTATCCAGTATGCACAGAGCTGCACTAGCTGCTCTACCATGTTCTCCAACTAATCTCTTGTCTGTATGGTGCTGAGCAGGTAGTGTACAGTGGATTTTTAAAAAACTTTTTAGCAGAAAACGGCTGCCTGCTGGTCCTGCTGTTTCACTCTCAAGAATACTGCTTCTAATCAAACTACTCTCACCACCACTATGCTAATGCTGCTGCTGCAACGTATCTTACACACAAGGGTGTATACAAAATGTTACGAAAAGTTAGTTGCTGTGCGTTTTCCTACAAATGTCTAGCAGCAGGAGTGATCAGTGCACCTTTTGGTTTTCAATGGGACACAAACAGTAGCCTCCTGGGTGAAAGTCCTGTTGTGCTTTTTTCGCCTCGCAGGTTTCCATGGATCGTGGTTGTGCCACTGTCCAGGTGGCAGGACCTTCCTGCCTGACACAAACTGCTATTATTTTTATTATTATTAGTCACATTTATATTACTGCCTCCATTAATGTTTTTATTGTCATTATTATTCTATTCTATTCAGTTCTGTTAATAGTAGTTGTAATTTTCACATTATTATTCTGCTTACTACTCTCATTATTTGAATAGTTTGTCATATGCATTGAATGTGTTCATTCTGTCTATTGCACTTCTGTCCATCCTGTTGCTCTCTCTGAGGTTTCTTCCTTTTTCCTCCTCGTTAAAGGTTTCTCTTTGGTTTTCTTTTCCGATGTGAGGGTCCTGGGACAGAGGATGTTGTATGCTGTACAGATTGTAATGCCCCCTGAGGCAAATTTGTGAGTTTGGGCTACAGAAATAAACTGAATTGATTTAAATTGACCAATCCATCCATCCCGACCTCCCTACGTGGAATTTGTCTGAGTATTTACAACTGCTGCAAACAATATTCACTAGAACACCACATATATGTTAATCGACCACCGAAAAGAGTCCCCAAGAGATGCACCATTTACTTCTATCTGAGAAACAGCTGGTCACTGTAGTTTTTATCAAACGTTACAGAGCCTCAGACAGGGTAGGGGAGGAACAACTTATTGAAGGACAGACCAACACTTTGTTGGTTTGGGTCTTTTCATGGTATTTGTTGACAATACCAAATGGAATAACTAATAGACACCATATAAGGTTTTTTATATCAAATAGTTTTTGTACTTTTTTGAGTGTCTTTGAAGGGTTTGAAACACGCTCTATAAATTAGTTGTATTATCATTATTATTATAGTTTTATCCTTTAATTCTACTATATATCTTGAATGTGTTTTCAAGTTCAGACGTGTTCTTCCAGCAGCTCTCTCTCTCTCTCCATTTATTTCTCTCTCTTCCTCCCTTATTGCATCTCATTCCTCCCTCCCTAACTTCTTAATTTGCTCCTTCCTCCTCCTTTTCCCTCTCACCCCATCTCCCCCTCCTCCTCTTCTTCATATTCACTAGCTTTCATTTTCCTCCCTCTGATAAAGTGATTATGGTTATGTGTTCACTTGAAGAGCATTCAGGCAGACACAGTCTGGATAGCATGTATTATTACACCGCATCACTTTGTGTGTGTGTGTGTGTGTGTTCCTTTAGGCCCTGCCAGATCTCTCAGCTCATTGGTTGTATATGAGGAAATGTCAGTTAGTCATTGGTTAAAAGATCTGGTTAGCATCCATAATGGCTTCTTATTACTGGCCACTGTCAATGAATACAGATATCTGTGTGTCGGCGTGTGTGTGTGTGTGTTAAGTTGACAGAATTTGTAAATGTTCCAGGGTGTGTCAGTTTGTGCGAGGAGTGACAGACACTGAGCAGACTGACAGAAAATTAGATTTTGACTTGTTCACAGATGCTCACAGTACAACTATCGTCTGGTGAGGGAGCTTCTCTGCCAACATTCTGAAAGAGAAAAGAAAAATATATAGAATATGTTAGAAGATGTAGAATTTCTTTTTGCATACAGATTGAAAAACATCTCTTTATCTTACTTGTCTTTTTGACTAATAATGACTTTTGAATGAACTTTTAAGACTACTGTCTTACAAATTAAGAATGTAAGTTAAGTGATCTTTCATTGAATAGTTAGTGCCAAGTTGTCTCATGACCTTTGAAACTACCTGACTTGAAGAAATAATCTGGAAGATTTCCATTTTGATAAATGTTACTTAAATTTGTTTTGGATTCACATTTTCTCAGTTTGAGGAGTCATTCCTGACACAAAGAATTACAGCTATAGCTGCTGTTGGAGCCACTTTTCACCAGAGCTTTGGATGCTTGGAGATCTGCTAATATGCTGTCCGTGCTTCTTCTGAAACTTAAAGGGATGGTTCGTACTTTTTAAGTGGGACTGAGGTACTTTTCCGTTGTTAGTACCATACCATTGCCATGTATTTTAGGTACCCAAAAAAACATCAGTTTAAGTGTACGCTATATTTATAAGATTTTCACAGCTTTACCTTGCTTTCAGATGACCCTTTCCTTTAACTATGCTCTTTCCAAAATCACTAGACTCCATTGACAAAAAACTTAATTTTATCTCACAGAACCTGAGTTGCTGGTCGCTGCCTTCATCAGTTAGTTTGTATTTTGTGACTTTGGTGTTTTAAAAGGTTAGTTTGGATTCAAATCATTATCACTAATTTTACATACAACGTCTCAAAGAACATCAGCATTCATGAAGAAAACATGTAGTTTGAGGTCCATCCGGCATGTTCAGAGCTATTTGGGATGCTCTTATTCTTCTACGAGTGGGTACGAGGCCCAGGTTCGTAAAATGGATTTTATGATCATTTTAGCCTTGAGATGCTTTTGGGAAACAGAGCCCTGAATGGTTGTACTTGAGCAGTGATGGCTTAACAGATAAATGAAAGATAACTCAAACTAGGTCATCTGTGAACACCATTGCAATGTGTACTAGGCAAGATGAAGGAAAAGAGACCAGAGAAGGAAACCGCAGCAATGAGCTGTGAGCAAATTATACGTAAAAGCAAAGAGTTCAAAGTAAAACATGGACTCCAAAAAGAGTGCTGGTACAAATTAGCTCCTCAATTACAGTACCAAAAGCAGATTATATGTAATTTGTTACTTCCACCCTTTATGCTCGTATTTACAGTGAGTGTGTGCTGTGTGCATATGCAGATGAGCAGTGTGTGTGTGTGTTGCGTTGTGACAGGGACTAATGTCTAAATCAGCCAGACTCCATCGCCCTGTCGCCCTGCTCCCCTACAAATGTCACCTGTTCCCGGCCAGTGATTTGCATAATGCAAAGCTTCTCAGTCGTAACGGTCCGATTAGCGGCGGGGAGCGCCAAGACCATTCCTGACGCACCAAGCCGTTAACGGCTCCTTTTGCTGGGAACAACTGTGATTAACTAAGGGGGCTACGGAGTGCGGGGGGGCGAGGAGCTGGCCTGAAAGTGTTCACACTCTGGTTGTATTAATTACAGACAGACAGATCGGCTGCAGGTGACATAACCAACTGATGGTTGCAGTGAGCTCTGAGCTGAGGGTGGAAAGATGAGGGGATGAGAGGATGGATAGAGGGAAGGAGAGAGTTACAAAGCTCAAATCGGGAAGTACAATTTGTTTTCAAAAATATTTTGGTTGATCCAAGAAATTAAGTAGAATTAAGTAATTGGAGTACCGATCAAGAATACCTATTTACCACATAATTACAATAGTGGTGTCTGTAAAAATGTCTCTATTTTCCCTATAACATACGTTATAGGGAGTTTACATAGTTCTAGGTTATTATAAAGTTAATGTTGGTCTAAAACAGGGGTCGGCAACCTTTACTATCCAAAGAGCCATTTTGCCCTATTTTCCACCAAATCAAATTCGTCTGGAGCCGCAAAAGCTATTTGATATCACAGCTTATAAAGTGTTATACATAGTTATATTATATATACAAAAACTATAGTTTGTTGTATTTACGAAAATATAGAACAAGAATAAAGACAATTCTTGACATTTTTTTTGCAATTTTACCTGATGTAACTATATCAAACTCTTATGAAGAGCTCAGTTTGCTGCAGCAGTTGAGGAATCGCTCTTTTTCGCTCATCTCCAGCGTGATACTTTTCAGCAAATGCTGTGTGCTTGTTCTGGAAGCATACAGGTAAGTCAGCATCGTTGGCAGTGAAAGCAAATGAAGACGTCCACGCAGAGTTAAACTCTCTATTTTCCTCGGTGACTTTTCTTTTTTTGGATTTATCCATTGATAGTTTACAGAGGGCGGGGGTCTGAAAATCATGATTAGCCACCTGCAGGGAAAAGCGCTTGACAGAGGTAGAGGATTTAACTGCCTGTGGGAATAATTAACATATAAGATTATCTTCATTCTTGCTTATAAATTATATTCTCTCTGAACACGTTTCTCTTTTTGGAGAGAGTCATGTGAGATATCTTCTTCTATCAGCGCAATTTCCCTGCTCTTCTTTCTATTTCCTTGTCTCTCGGCCCTCCCCACACTGCAAGGAAACCAGTTCTGCTGGAGAAATGACTGAATCATCCTCAATTAAAAATACGACCATATGTGAGTTTGTAACTGTAGAATGTAAACGCCAAGGCTACTATTACCCTACAATAGAGTGTTGCAGGTATAAAATATTAAGGCCAACCTGGAAGCTAGCCTCTCACAAAAAGCCAGTGGGATTCTCTGTTGGATTCTGGATTATTTCAGAAAATAAACTCTGTGGCAAACAAACATTTACGATACAAGATAATCTTCACAAATGAATGCCACTTAAACAATTTCTGAAACTTCATTCTGCATTCGCCAGAGGTAAAAAGCTAAGATTAGGTCAGAAACTGCAACATGGTCACAACTTCATCTCACCATTAAGCTTGCAACTTGTAATTTTTTCAGCGTGTGGAAGTTTAACTTTCCCGACAACCTCTGGAGTCTCATTTAGCCAATTGTTAGCAACCGCCTTTTCTAAGACCTGTAAAAGCTTCAAAATTCCCAAGAGGGATATTTACTGACGCATTGTATATCATCGAGCAAAACCCATTCAAAATAGACTCCCATACCAAGGAACCGGAAGTGCAAAAATGGTAACTCATTACCAGGTTTTAGGACTCATTCCTACAGCACTCCATTGTGTGTTGGGCTTTTATGTAAATATATGTTTATGTTTCCTGAGCTGGATGTTATGTGTTTTAATATACCCTTTTAAATATCAAGTAAGACAAACTAAGACAAATTTCTGCACTTTGCACGCAAAATGTAGACAAAGTATTTTCTCTTTTCTTCTCTTTTCCTCTTCTCTTCCACAAGTCTCATTATGGAATCGTTTTTTCTTTTTAACAGTTATCCAGTGATAGAGCAACACACAGAGCAACTCTGTCAAATAGAGCTCAGTCTCTAAAAAGGTGCTGAAAAAATCTGCCACTCTTCTCTTTCTCTTCTTTAATGTCTTACTTTCACTTGTTATCTTTCTTACCTTTCGGGTTCTGTTCTCTCCCTCTCTGGGTCTCTGTGTTTGGCAAATGAGACATGTATGAGAGGATGAGAGGGGAAATGTGATCTGATTTCTAATGTCTCCGGCTGCTTGGAAACTATATGGCAAACTAAAGACTGTTAACGTCACGAAACAAAATTTCTTTTACATGTTTTACTGCATGGGCAGGCTGAGGGCTTAATGACATGGAGAGATGAGGCAACGGAGAAAGAGGAGAAATAGAAATGTGGATGAATGAAGAGGAGGAAGGTGAGGATGAGACAGGAAGATGAAGGTGGAATAGAGAAACGGGAGGAAAGGAAGAAGGGGATTATTGAGGGGAGATGGAGGAACTTAATGGTGACATATTATGTTAATTCACAGGTTAATACTTGTATTTTGGTTCTCTACTAGAACATGTTTACATACTTTAATTTTCAAAAAAGACATTATTTTTCTCATACTGTCTGTCTGAGTATACCTGTATACACCCTATGTCTGAAATGCTGTCTCTTTAAGCCCTCTCCAAAAAAGCCCAGTCGCTCTGATTTATATAACAGTTTCTGGTCTTCCGCATCTGATCTGTTGGCATATTTGCTGCAGGGAACCACTATAATTGAGTTTAGCTGCACTTTTGCCATGAATATCACCACAATAACTACTTCTAAACCACAAACTGCACATGTTCCAGCGGGAATCTCAACCAAAATTGGAGAGAACTTAGCTAACCATAGTCAAAATAGTCAGCTTTCTAGCAATGAGCAATAGTGCTAAGGATTAGCATATGCTAAATCCATCATGTAAAGGCCATCATGTACAGTAAGTTATAAACAGTTAAGTCTGGCTAGATGTTAAAGCTGCCTATGATAGACCAAACCCAGTGGTCTATCGTTAACTGCAGCATGAAGTCCTGGTGGAATTAGCACGCTAGCTAGCTGGCTAACTAGACATTCCCTAAAGGATCGACACACTCTTGTCAAAGTGTAGGAAAGCACATCGCTATCGCCAAATGATCATCGTTTACACTGATTCACCAGATTGCGTAATGTGCTGATGGCTTAATTTGAAGTCAACAGAAAAGGGAGAAAAGACTTGTGCTGTGTTGTGATTATAATGCTACACTGGTTACAGAAAATGAGATAACAACAGGTGTGACTGGACATCTCGGCCAGTCTGGCCATGTTGATACTTTTTCACGTTCTATTACATTTTTGGAATTTCCAGGGTCTAGGAACTTCGTGGGGGGCTGGGACAACCACTTAAATAAGTGTCTTTATTATCATCATTACCAAGGACAAAGCAGCATCTTCATGTTGTTTGGCTCTCTGAGATATCCAAACATTTAATTTGGGCCAAATTAAATGATTGAATGGTTTACCTGCCGGCAGTGGCGGCTGGTGGAAAATTTTCTAGGTAGGGCCATCCTATCAATTTCAGCAAACATCCCAGTATGATTTAATGCATATTAAAGCTACTGCAGATGTAAAAACCAACGCATTTAACTTACCAGAGCTGCTGTTCACTATTTAAAGACAAAGTGCATCCTCCTTTCTTTGTTAATAAAGAGTTTAATCCCACGGTTGTTCAGTACATCTGTGCGTTTTAGTTCCAGTAAGAAGTCCTTCTCGATTCATGGACGCCAGTGAAGACAGTCGAGCCTCCCCATTTCTTGAATAGGTTTTAATGCGTTTGAGGGCTGAAAATGTCCGCTCGGCAGAGGCAGCAGATATTGGGATTGTCACCGCCCAACATGTCAGGCTAGCCCACTGACCAATCACGTATGGCTAGGCCAGCTAGCAGGCTCTGGCACGTCAAAGAATACGCCCAATATGTCAAACTAAAGATCTGATTGGTTGAAGAATATGGCAATCAACAATATCGTCCCCATTCACTTAAACTGCAAAGGGATTCACTTGTGAGTCTGCAGGCCTCGGGCCTCTCTTCTTACCTAGAGACA
>NW_022280172.1:120297-150780 GCF_004355925.1 Anarrhichthys ocellatus
TGTCTCTAGGTAAGAAGAGAGGCCCGAGGCCTGCAGACTCACAAGTGCATCCCTTTGCAGTTTAAGTGAATGGGGATGATATTGTTGATTGTCATAGTGTTCAACCAATCAGATCTTTAGTTTGACATGTTGGGCGTATTCTTTGACATGTCAGAGCCTGCTAGCTGGCCTAGCCATACGTGATTGGTCAGTGGGCTAGCCTGACATGTTGGGCGGTGACAATCCCAAAATCTGCTGCCTCTGTCGAGCGGACATTTTCAGCCCTCAAGCGCATTAAAACGTAGTCAAGATATACAACTGGGGAGGCTCGACTGTCTTCACTGGCTTCCATGAATCGAGAAGGACTTCTTACTGGAACTAAGTTTGTCAAAAAGTCCTTGTAAATAATGTAGTCCTTGCTACAGATGATAAGAGTTAATGATGTGTTGAAGTTTAGGACAATGCTGACATCATCTGCTGGGAACAGTATTAATGAACCTTTTCTCTCTCCGTCAGTGGTGCAATTGGTCCGTCGTTTGCGAAGGACACAAATGGACTTAAATATTGTAAATCAGTAAAACAATCTGTTGGGCTTAGAATGTAAAACAAGACAACCATATCTGTATTCACTAACTACCTTTAAAGGTTAGAGGGTGGCTAAATCCTTAACGTGTGTCTCATGGTGAGACATCTGATTCTAGTGTGCATGAGCAGATGAAACAGATCACAAGCTCTCTAGCATAGAAGCTAAATGTCTCATAAAGTGCCTTCAGGTGGGAGTGGTGACAACTGCGTGAAAGACAAGGGTTTGAAAAAGAAATGTGACTTTAAGAGGGGGTCACAGATGGGTGGTTTAAATGGCACTACTGTCTGCCTGAAGGTAAAAAAAAAACACCATGAAATAAGGGTTCTAGAGCTGTCAGTTTTAAAGGAATAGTTTGACTGCTTTTAGCTGTCTTTCAGAGTGAGCTGAGATCAATATCAAATGCAAAGTCTATGTACGAAGCCAGAGTCAGGATGTGGTTAGCCAAGCTTAATCTGTCTGCAAGAAAAAATGTTGGAAAAAGAAGACAACCTATTAAGATAAGATAAGATAGACTTTATTGTCCCGAAGGAAATTTGTCTTGGAAACATACATACAGTGTCTGCTGTTAAAACAATACAAATAACATATTGCATACATACATTACATACACAGACTGTCGCCAGTCCACATACCTGCACACACAGTACCTACAGTACATGCAAAAGACCAGCCAACAAATACATTTCACACTGCCCGTTGTACAACGCACCAGTAGTGTATAGTTAAGATAATAAAAAAAAATAAAATAAAAAATCCGTGTTACAGGAGTTAAGCTCTGGCTAGCTTGCCATTTAGGGCTTTGATGGACAAGGGGACAAAGGAGTTCTTAAAGCGGTTGAGCCTGCACTGGAGGACTCTGAAGCGTCTGCCTGAGGGAAGAAGCTGATATTCAGGGTGGAGGATATGAGTGGGATCTGAAATAATCTTCTGGGCCTGTCTGATGATAGTTTCATCAAAGACGGCCTGGATTGTGGGATGCTGTCTGACTCCCATGATTTTCATGGCTCTTTGTGTTAGCCGGGTGATCTGGGCTTTCAGCTGTACACTGAGGTTGCCAAACCAGGCCAAGATGCCAAACCGCAGGACGCTCTCAACTATGGCGTGGTAGAAGAGGAGCAATACTTTCTGGTTGACACCAAAGACCCTCAACCTACGAAGGAAGTGTAGCCGCTGTTGGACCCTAGTGCAGACATTTTCTACCTGAACACTCCATGTCAGTTTATTGTCAATGTGTATGCCCAGGTATCTGTAGGATATATGCTATGTTCTGGTCATGAATAACCACTGGTGAGTGGTCTCCAATGTATTTGGGGTCGAATACCATCTCCTCTGTTTTCCTGACGTTGAAGATGAGGAAGTGTTTGTCACACCACTGGACAAAGTTCTGAATCTCATGTTTGTACACAGCTGTATCCGATGTGTCAGACATGAGACCCAGGATGGCTGTATCATCAGAAAACTTGATCATGTAATTGTTAACAGTGCTGCATGTACATTCATTAGTGTACAGGGTGAAAAGGACTGGTGAACTGACGCACCCCTGGGGGGCGCCGGTGTTGATGGTCAAGGGTTCAGACAAGGTCCTGTTCACCCTGACCTGCTGGGTACGGTTTCTCCATCTTCCCTTCATCCCTTTTCTCTTTCCCAACACACACGATGTCCCTTTTTCCTTCCATAACTCTTTTCTCCTTTCACATCCACACCACCTCCTTTGTTTCCAACCCCGTACGTCTCTCCATCCCTCACTCATTTCCCTTTTTTTTATCCTCTCACCTCCTTTCCCTGTCTTTATCTCTTTTCATTCCTCTATCCTCCTCCCTCTCTTGCTCCACACACCCATATTTCCCTGTCCTTTATTTTGCCTTCCCTCTTTCACCCCACTCCATCACATCAATCTTTTGCCAGGCCTCCATTCCCTCTCCATTTCCCTCCATTTCTATTTCCATGTCTTTTTCCATCTCATCCCATGCTCCTCACCTCTTTACACCCTTCTGTACCCCTTCTCTCCCAAAACACACAATCACTCCTCTCTCTCATGTCTCATTCCTCCTTCAGTCATCTCTTCTTCCCTGCTTCCTCACCTGTCTCTCTCCCTCCATCCTTAAACCTCTTGTCTCATCCTCATTCTCTTTCCCTTCTTCCCCCCAACTCTCTTTATCTCCCCCTTTCCTTCCACTTCTCCTTTTCCTACCTTCCTTCCTCCTCTCCTTCATGCCCCCTTCGCTCCTTCACCCATCTTTTCCTCGCTGCTTTTATGTTTCCTCTACCTCTCCCTCTTTTCCCTTATTTCTCCCTCCCTCTACTCCACATCCACACATCCCTTACTTTGCTTTCTCCCCCTCTGTCCTCCCTCTCTCCCCCGTTTCCCTAATCTCGCCTTCTTTCCTTCCCCTGTCACTGTCCCTCTCTTTATCTCTTTTTACCCTTCTTAGCCCCCCACCCCTCTTTCACCCCTCCGTCCTAATAGTGCAGTGACAGCGGCAGTGTTTCTAATCAGAGGTGAGGAGAGCGAATGAGCAGCCGTCCGATCCTCTCTGCTCTCTCATCAATCGGCTCTAACTGAATGGGAGCAAATCTCAGCCGGGACAAAATTAATATGTAGCAGATCTGCAGCGCGCTCGCCTACGCTGGAATTGGAAATGGCTTGTGTGCTGCCTGACCCGTATCCGTCCACGTGTGTGTGTGTGTGTGTGTGTGTGTGTGTGTCAGGGGGTTGTGGCGGCAGATTATTGGAGAGACAATTGGCTGTACGCCAGTAATCAGGAGAACACTGAGGTGTGTCTATCTTATGACTGCTTGCTGACAACCCCTTACAAATACACACACACACACACACACACACACACACACTCACACACATACACGTGGACACTTTCACCCCCCTATCCAATTCAATCAGACAGTCCATCCGCCCTGCAGAGCAATGTGGCACTGCCCCCGTGCATGACAGTATCAATTCAATTACCCAGGAAATGGATCCATATTCAACCCATATAAACTCATACATGGAGCCAGGAGGGGCTGCTGCTGCCACCAAGACAAAGAAATGCGCATTTACCCTGTAATAACTTTCATTTGGACTGGCTTTGAAAACCATTCTGAGCCAGGCATTTGTCGCTGTCACATCGTGTTATCCACAAATCAGGTTTACAAAATATCAATTCAATTTCTGGCGTAGCGCGAAATGCTGAGAGGAGGGGGGGGCACATCCACAAAGAGAGAGGGGGAGAGCACAGGCTGCTGAGGGGCCCCTTGTGGCTCGGGTAGATTTCCAGTCAAAACTAATCAAAAGCAGAGCAGACCATACTAATATCTTCAATTTCATCCTTTAGACTGCTGTCTTTTCCTGCGTCGTGAGCACACACACAAAAGCATACATGTATGTTTACGCACACACAGTAGGTCAGATTAAAACATGGACACACAGGTAAAATATACATAACACAGGCATAAACCCATTCATATTTCACACACACACAGTATATCACACACGGTCACTCGCTGGATCATCCTCCCAGGACTGTGTTGTATCTGTGCAGCTCATCTGTGTTCTTGCATTTGGCAGGAGTGAATCATTGTTGAGTGTGAACGCTGAAAACTTCTCTGTGCTTTAGTATGTTGATAGAAACAGAAGGACGTGTCTAATGAAGCTGTGACTACAATGATTTAACATTAATGGGAGGCAGAAGGAGGTCCCCTCACTCCCTCCTGCTGAAGTGTCCCTGAGCAAGACCCTGACTAGAGAACATGCATTTTGTAGATTATTTTAGCACTAAAGATATTGCATTTTTATTGGTATCTGTGGAATCTGCTGTGATGTCGCGTTATTTGCGCCCTCCAATCCATTGTTGTCAATATTGATGCATGAAAGGCATGCTCAAAGTGAGAATGTGCCCTAAATCAGCAATAGTTCAACTTTTGAGATGCTGCAGCACAGCGCATGTCATGTGACGAGGACCAACCAATTAAAGTTGCAGATACCTTTTCTTGCTTCCCTAAAAATCAGTCTACTGTAAATATATGGAGAAGAAGTTCATCATTTTAGTGCAGGGCTACCCAGAACTTTACTATCTGTCCCACAGATTATTTTACTTGCTTCACCTTTTCCGTCTAAGGACGTGACAACATCCGGTTGAAAGGTCAGCCAAACTAACACAGAAACATCAAGCATAAAGTTACTGTGAGGGATTTACGGTGCTGGAAATCACTTTAGTTTGTTTAGTTTAGTTATTCACACATTTTTAGACGCAATATGTTAACGACCCACAGACATTTTTGTCCTCTAAGGACATATGAGCAACTTTTTTGAAGTGAGGCACAAGGGTTAAGTAACATTACTTGGGCAGCTTGGAGATTACAAATTGTTATTTAAAAAAGCAGTGTTACAAAGTGGGGCATTGGCATGTACCAGGCTCAGTGGGACTAATAGCCACAGTCATAACGACAAGTCTGGCTAGTCTCTGTCCCTCTTCTGTAACTCAACTGAATCTCTCATTCAACATTTCTTTCACCTGGTCTTTCTGAAAAAATAATTCTCTGCTGTCTAAAAACTTGCTGCTGTCATTACAGACATGTCTGAGCTGACCCATCAGCTGACTCATGGAATCTTTTTTTCGAGTTGTGAAGTTTTTCCGGCGATTGTTTAGGGCGTATGGGAAATGGTGTTCATTAAAGGCCGCTGAAAATGTGAATATTGAATATATATTAATATATGTATTAATATATGTAGTGCTGTCTATAACTGTCTTCTCCTCTGTGTCGAGAAATCATGGTGCCTCCATTTATCAAAATGAATTCACATAACAGCTGCTAAGAATGTAATGTCTTTTACAAACCAATACAATTTTATCTTATTGGAAACACACTTTCTGATTTCTCATAGTAAATGGTAATGGACAGCATTTATATAGTGCTCATCAGGATCTAACTCAATCAATCACACACACACACACACACACACACACACACACACACACACACACACACACACACACACACACACTCACACACCAATGGTATCACAAGCAATTGCTTCAGTTTCTTGCCAAAGGACACGTCTACATGTAGACAGCATAGAAACCACGACCTTCTGATTACTAGACGACCGCTCTATCTCCTGTGCGGCTGTCATAAAATAACATTTTCACTGCGAACTAGAAAAGTGCACTCAGTGGAGTGAAGATTTCCACCAGGTCAAGATGTATGGTATCGGGCCCAACTTTAGTGGATCTTAACCGGGTGTAGAATATATCTGCAGATGCCCCACTTCAAAAGGAGACCAAACTTCTATGGATGTCAGTTTATGAGCCACAACAAACCAGGTAAGGGTAGGCAATTGCTGGAAATGCCTTTTGCTATTGAGGCAACAGGTGAGTCGTGTTCTTGAGCCCTCATAGATCCAGATTTAAAGCATACTATGCTCAACCGCTAGATACAGTCTATTTTTGTAGCTGCTTTACAACATGTGGAATCAGGCATCAATGATGTTAATATTTGATAACATTAACAGTATTGATACTATTTATTTTATATAATTTGGGGCTGACATATGGGCAAAACAACACATATATCCAATCCTACACATTCAAGAAGACACTGTGTAACTAAAGATTGGAGAAGAGAAGATAAAATGAGCAGAAAGCGCAGAAAAAGAGGAGAGAGAGGAGGTGTCATGGTTGGATGGACAAAGTCCTTCACAGTGATACAAATCCAACTCTGGGCAGACAAACTGTGTCACACTGATTATAGTTAGAGCATTCTGCTTTCACTTTGCCCTCCTGTCTCTCCTCCTCATGATCATCTCTCTCACCCTGCCTGTCTCAGACAAATTTCTTTGATCAGAGACTTCACCTCATCGTCAGCTGTCCCAGACCCTAACACAGTTTTCAAACAGGCTTGATTTTCTCGTAGCAAAAAACTGGATGCGCTTGTAGTCGGGATACCTTGGAAACGTGTCTGAGAAAAGAAAAGAGCAGTATCCAATGAGAGCACATGGGAAACACACATGCACACTCGGAATCATATCATTAGTATAATAGGAGTCAATATGACACAAGCTTCATGGAGAATGAAAATTATATGAAGATTTTTTGAATTTTGGCATTGAAAACAAAACTTAAACCTTAAAAGGAAACACTGGCATTGAAACATGAAAAAAAAATCAGAAGATTGTTATTGGAACCCATCGGAATGAAATAAATTAAAATAATTATAATAATTCAGTGGAACTTGTTTCAGTGCCAATGTTTCATTTTTCTATGCAAAATGTTATTTCCAATGCCAAAATCTAAAGTCACCATCTGTCCTGGCTTCATAATCTGGGTGCAGCAGGTGGAGGTGACAAGGTGTTTGTATATCTCATGTCTCAGTACAGTACTTCTATAAATGCAGGAAAATGATTATAAGTTCGGTTTTAGCCAGGAGTGATATTACAATTATTTGAATGTCAAGTTCAAAATAAAGTTTATCACAACATAAACCACTCCCCACCATCATCAGTTTTATATTGTTTTGTATTAGTTTGGTTATTTAAGTAAATTGTGTTGCTCTCTAGATAGTTTTGTGCTGCCCTCACTTTATGTCTGATGTCGTTGGTATTTCTGTAGATTAAAGGTTGATTCACGTTTCTTTTCTCAACCACAATTTTTCATGTGTAAATTCAAAAAATGATGTTCCCATAAAACAAAACTGTATTTTCAATTAAGTTTTTGGGTATTTTCTCCATAATTACAGTTAAAGTTTAAAACACATGTTTAACATTGTGAATTGAACTACTTGGTTATGTTTAGGAAAAGATCCTGGTTTGGTTTAAAATAAGTGTTTGTTACCTACCTAAGTTAAGTTTGTGTATGCTTCAGACAATATACAAACAGCAGTTTCCTTGTTTTAAGTCTTTTGTTTGTTTGAGCAGCCCATCCACCCTGACCTACTCCTTAAATATGTTTATGTAGACTTTGATTAAAAACGTCTGATCTGGTGACTGTTAAGGACACAACATCCCTTTTCATATTTATCAAATCATTTAGGCACCCATCGTGTTTGTTTCTGGATGTTAGCATTGTCATCGGGATAGAAAATCATAGGACAAATGTCGTCACTAAGAACATCTGCTCAGTCACCAGGATAAAATGTTGCAAATGTATGTATTTGCAAACCACGTATACGTTGAATTTACATGTTTTTGCATGCGGTCATAGCAAATCGCGTAGCGACAAGCAACAGGCAGAACAAGTGACGTGGTATATTTAGCGATTATTGAAGTTACGTGGTATGAAAGGTACGTTCTATAATAATGACGTGTATAACAAACGTCCAGTAAGGACGGGTGGATGGGTGAAACGAGCTTTCACCCCGAGACCACTGTTCGTATCTGAAACCAAAAGTTGTTGATTTTAAACTTGTACTCTAATGTTTTTACTTTTGCTACATAATGTTGCGTAATAAAGTCAGTTAATGGCGGTTGTTATTTGTTCAGGCTAGTACTGTGATTACGGTTGTCACATTATTATTTTAAAACAAACCATTAACTTTTTTCTAACCTTAACCAAGTCGTTTTTTTGCCAAAACCTAACCAACCTAAACCTAACCTTGTTGGCATTGTGCAAACATTATATGAAACATATTAGGTATTTTTGGTTCAGAAATGTCAGCATTCAACCTATCCGGAGTTGGCACAAACATGCATTTCCAACATTTTACTGCTGACTGGCTGTGGAGCTATTGATTTGTTGTGTTCCTTTCCTGTAAAAGAACAAGTGAACCCAAATCATGCCATTTCCTTTCATTTTCAGCCCCCTGAATGTATTCACAGATGACACGAAACAAGTCATAAAGGTGGGAAAGCTCAATGTTGGCACCTAGTGGGCAGGTGAGGCAGTGTTTGTAGCCACAGGGACGGTTAGTACACAAAATAGGCCAAAGAAGATTAAAGGAGAACCTTGTTAAGACATTACAGTCATTTAGCAGACGCTCTTATCCAAAGCGACTTACACTTCAGATTCTATCGCACCGTAGGTACAGCTACAGGAGCAATTTGGGGTTAAGTGTCTTGCTCAAGGACACATCGACATGTGCCTAGGGGAGCCGGGGATCAAACCACCGATCCTCTGATTGAAGGACGGCCCTGCTCTCCACTTAGCCACGGTTGCCCACAAGAGAAGGAGATGGAGCAAGAGTGGCCAACCAATTCTTCTAAAATAGTGGGAGAAAGTATCGAGAGCAGATTTTAAACATAGAGTGCTCAAAATCTTGATTGTGCAAATGTCTGTGCTCACAAATCCATCACTGCACGCTCTTTTTTCACTTGAAAATGGAATTAGTTTAGTGCTTTTTCAATAGTTTGAATGAACCTCTATGCTTTACTCATTAGATCTGAAAGCAGTGAAGAAGGAGGAGAAGATGAGTGCAGGAGTGAGGAGGTGCTGCTGGCAGTAATGCGTCTGCTGTTGTGAGCTAAATTCCTAATGAAATGCTCTCTTATTCGATAATCGGACACATGGAGCTTCCTTCATCTGGAAACCTTTAGCAACACAAATGCACGGCGCTTCATGAAATTATCCACAGACACACTGATGCAGACACACACACAGCATCAGCTCTCACAGTTTCATTCACATTAGACAGTTTCAGAGAGCGCCGGGGCTCAAAACGCTGTTTAACAAATCAATTTGAGAATGCTTACCTTGTAGAGCTGTATCTATTTGTGTGTGTGTGTGTACGTGCGTGCGGACACTTCCCTGAGCTGATCCATTAAGGCTTTAACAAAGAGCTGTGCTCGGCCGCGCTGCTGGAAATGTGTAATTGGAAGGATAGCTAAGGGCCGACACACACACATACACTTTATTGATCCACAGCATCTCCCATATAGTGCCTCCGGCTAACACACACAGCCGCAGCAAGGGGTTATACTGACTTTACTCCCATTCTTTTTCTATCAGTGGCAGTTTATCAAGCAATCAATAGTCTTTTATTTTCTCATATCTTTAAATGGACAAATATCCTGAATATGATTTTTACAACAGCGGGGGAGGAATGTGATGGAGGGAGAGGGGAGAGGAGAAAAGGAAGGGAAGGTGGAAGGGAAGATGGAAAAGGACGAGGAGAAATAAGGAAAGGCAAGGAAGCGGACAGGGCAAGAGGGGAAGAGAGGAACTTTTCAAGGGAAGAGAAAGGAAAGAAAACTAGTTACAAAGGGGAAAAGAAAGGTAAGTAATATAAAGAGGGGAGGTGTGAAGAGGTGAAAAAGAGAGTTAAGTTGTAGATGTTGGACCACCGGCAGTGGGCAGGAAGCCACCGGTTGACCAGAGTACCATTTGCATGTTAAGTGGTGTCAATCTGCATTGATTCCCACCTAAATGAAATGCAGTGGGCTTCAATAGAGCCTGTGCTTTACAAGGGCCTTCTCGCTGCTACATCCAGCCTATTGGATTCAGATTAACAGGCTCAGTATGGCCGCACACTGAGCAAGTTATCTTTAATTAAAATCACTTCCTTCTCAGGATCCACTGGACTGGATTGAACTGGACTGGAATAGGCGGAATCTGGACTGGACTGGGCTGAAACTGGACATGAGCTGTCTGAGCTGGGTTGGACTTGAAAGGAACCCTTGGAACTGGACTGAACCCAATTGCACCCATTTGATGCAGATATAACACAATCCCAATGGACCAAACTCCTCTATGTTGCGACCTGCATAGGATGCAGCATATATGGCCATGAATCATGAGCAAGACCTATTGATTCATGGACTCATTGAGTCATTTGTAATACAAAATTCAAACTTGATCTGGGAAACAAGGAGGATCAAAACAAGCAAAATTAAAAATGAAGTGACAAGGTAAATTTTGTACCTAATATGGATAAGATGAAAAATGGAAAGTTACTAAGTTGACTCTATCAGCTGATGATGATTCAGTCCAAGTCTCCCCAAAATAGAGCAGGAGGAGCTTTAGTCAAATGCTGTTTACCAAGGTCACACTGTGTGGGCAAATCCACCTGCTATTTTGATATGTGGAGCAAGGCAAAGTGACAAAGGGCTGGGTGAAGTGGAAGATATATTAGAGGGTGTGAGTAATAAATACATTTAGCCAGTCACGTGGTATAATGCGTTGGGAAACAACTGAGCCAATCACAGGGAGGCAACAACAGACCAACAAATCTCCAGGAAATCATGTTGTTGTCGGGGTGGTGCAGAGTAGAGCGATGTGAACACGCAGCACCTCAAACCTGCAGCTCGAGTATCTGACGCCATAAATTGTCACATTATACTGTCAAATAGCAACGTTTAACACCATGATGCATTTCAAGAATAAAACGTGAAGCATCACTTTTGCTGCGAAGAAAGTTGGAAAGAAGGCAATGACACAGGATTAATGAGCTCCGGTTGTTTTGGATTTAATGTTCAAACTGGAGCCACAAACCACCAGGAAACAAGGTTTCAATCACTTTGCCGTTTATCAGGACATTATTGTGAGGTGATTGTATCTGATTCCCACGGTTCTACATAAAAGAAAGAAAAGGGATTACAACATTTAATATGTTCTAATAATAAAGTCAGCCTTTAAATCATAACAAACAAATTAAATCGTATATAATCCACTAATTATCCAAACTATATCATAATATGGATCAAAGAAATAAAGTACTACTTACATTGAAATCATTCTAAAAGACACATGGAAACAGAACAAACACTCATTCAGTCCATTTACCATTTTATCATCCATTCAGAGCGAACAGTAAAGGTTAAAATTCGAGCATAGAATAAAATATCCAGCTATTATCCAAACACAGTTTATTTTTAACAATACTGATCAAAGTCAATAATATTACAAACCAACAAACTATGATACAATTAAAAGAATACTACCTAAAACAACAAACAATCACGTGGTGAGTGTGTGTGTGTGTGTGTGTGTGTGTGTGTGTGTGTGTGTGTGTGTGTGGGAGAAGCGAGAGAAAAAGAAAGATGGCGGGCATAATCTTGTAAGTGATCACACCACGCGACGCGAGACTTACCAATGGCGGAGGAGAAAGAAGAGGATCAAGACGGCGGTAATCTCGTATGTGATTACACTGCGCGAAACTCTAAAAATGGCGGCGTAGCCACGATTATATAATGGAGCAATAAGGCACTCAATAGAGGCCTCACTTACGCCACATGCATCTGAGATAAGCGTAACAGCACAGCCTATATGTGTGTATGAGTATGTGTACGTGTGTTTGGGTTAGTTTAAACAATAAGGAGAAGAACACTCAAAACAAAGTAGATCCTTACCAACGCAGTAAAATAAAGCAACTGTTACTTTATCACACAGAAACCCGACTGGCAAACTCAGAATTGGCAGCCGCAGCACTGGGACTCTAATACAGTCCAGTTCACCAACTTTACTCGCGTGATCCGTGATCTTCCTTCTGCAGGTTAAAGTTGGGGAGCACGTGGCAAGACCGCTTTTGTACAGAAAAAAACAAGTTTGTGTTGTTTAATATAGTTTTAAGTTTTTGTACAACAATGCAGATATTGTATGAACACTATTAGATACTGACTGACAGCGACCCTTGGACGTCCCTGAACCACAGTTTGGGAACCACTGACACACCGAGCTTCAGTCTCTACTCACTTTTCCTGACGGGGAACTTTAGAAATATAATTTCTTAAAAAGCAAGAAAAATATTTTACGACTTTAACAGTAAACAATACTTTACACGTCTCCCCTACCACATCTCAGAGGTACATATTGTCCTTTTTAAAGTATTACATCTCAGAGGGACATATTGTACTTTTTACTTCACTACATCTCAGAGGTAAATATTGTACTTTTTACTTCACTACATCTCAGAGGTAAATATTGTACTTTTTACTTCACTACATCTCAGAGGTAAATATTGTAAATTGTAAAAGGAGTGGCTCTGGTATGCGCTGCCTTTGACAAGGTCGAAAGGAGTAATGAAGTTTGCATTTGTACAATCTGTACACTTGCGCCATCCTCTGTCCCAATGCCCTCACATCGGTACTGGAAAAACTCACAAATTTCACATGATTGAAAAAATAACTGCGAGACTCTGAACACCAGCTATCCTGAAGCAAACTTCGGAGAGAACCAGCTAGTGGTTTGATTAGTCTTTCACCCATGTAAATGACTCACAAAAGGTTCTGTTAATAAGGTGAATATTTCCTACAAGCCTTTATTTAGTTAGTTACCAAAGATAACCACTTCCTGCAAGCTTGTATTTTGTAGGTGCCTTTTTATGTTTCGGGTCCTGTATTTTGAAGCCCTTCTGGTGAAACCGGAAGCTGATACAAATCTCGTCTGAGACTTGGCTTCGCATTAAAAAGTTACGATAATTGAAAGTGTGTACTGAAGGTTAAGCACCTAGCTGGAATGGGAACAACGTTTTGTGTGTTTCCTTGTGTTTTATAACCATATTTAGTGACATTTTTATCTTATTTAACCTGTAAAAGGGTGGTCAAATGTATTACTGTTGTAACTATGTGCTAATGTTTGCTTAAAGGAAATGGCTAAATTGCTATGCTGTAATGTTAAGCTAATACTAGATTTCAGCCTTTACATGTGCTTTTTGAGAAGGAAATATGTGAGAAAATGTTTTGATTAATGCCCACATGTAGTTGAATGTAGTAATGTTAGTAAGTAAGTAAGTGAAATGTATTTATAAAGCCTTTTCACAGACATTAGTCACAAAGTGCTTAACATGAGCAGAATTACAAACATAGAAAGCACAATGTGACCATATAAGGGCCAGTAATTAGGGCCCGAGCACCGACAACCTCGGGCCGCGAGGTCCCTATTGAAACTGTAGGAATTATTAGGGCCCGAGCACCGACGTAGTCGGAGCGGAGGACCTATTGTTATTCTAATGTTTATTATTAGGGCCCGAGCACCGACGAAGTCTGGCGAAGGCCCTTCTGAAATCCAAAGAATTATTATTATTATTCCGTTGCCTCTAAAATCGCATCTTTTAGGGCTTTATCGTACTCAAAAACTCCCAAAATTTGGCAGGCATATCAGGACTGCGTGAAAATTTTAGATTTTATGGATCGCGTGCTCATGTATGACAAAATGGCTCACTAGCGCCCCTACAGATTCACAGGACACGGCCATCACCCAACATGTCCGATTAACGTGAAATTTGACACACATATTCCAGCTCCATCTACTCTACAATCAACGCACTCTAACTTTGAAGCTCCGCCCATTCCGATTTCCTCCATTTTAACTTTTGTGAAAAACACATTTTTGCAAACTGCTCCTAAACGCTGTGTCCGATTGCTACCAAATTTGATGTGGATCATTATTGAATCGATGTCATCAAAACCGTGTTAACTTATCGTGTTAAGAAGATATGGACCAATAAACTCATAAGGGGTGTGGCCCTGTACATCAATCAACCTAATTTTAAAACCATTGTGCCTGTCATCACGAAATTTGAGACAAATGTCCATATTGCAGCCTGTAACGTACCCTCACATTTTCAATTCCTTCAGCCAATAGGGGGCGCTACAGTAATTATCTCTTTTTGGCCATTTTTCCCCGTTTTCAGGCTTTGTATTTTCAGAAACTACTCCTACAGTATTTATGCGATTGGCTTTAAATTTGCCGTGGCAACTCTTTGTTCGCCATGAAAAAGCAAGCAGATTTTTCTGTGACTTGGCATACTCAAAAACTCATGGAACTTTGTACATATGTCGTAGGTGATGAAATTAAAGATCTCATGTGGAGGCTTGGTCGTTATAAATTGTCTCGATAGCCCCCCCCTGCAAATTTTCAACAAAGCAGCACAAGCGCCTCGTTTAACTTAAAAAGAGACTTAAAAAGAGTATCTTGGGACCATGCTCTAAAATCAACCCAAAAGTCGGCCATTTTTAGTTTTGTGTGAATTTTCCCTTGATTTGCTAGTTCTAGTTGCTATACTTTAACAAACTCCTCCTAGGGACTTTATCAGAGCCACTTCAAATTTGGACAGTACAATCCAAATACTTTTGTGATTAAAAGTTATCAAAAGCTTTACGTTTGGTGGAATGGCTTAGCCGTGGCATGGCATGTCATTTTATGTGACTCCCATTAAACTACGTTTTCAGGCTTTGTATTTTAACAAACTCCTCCTACAGAGTTTATGCGATCAACATTACATTTGGTCAGGACGATTTAAAGACCTTTGTGATGAAGATTTTACAAAATGGTGAGTTTTCATTGAGTGACCTTGATGTGGCGTGCGCCCACTTCGCTCCCATTTTGTGCCATTCGCTATGAAAGAGGGAGTTGTTTTAACTCCAATGTACATAGTTCAATCTGCCCTAAATTTGTTATGCATAATGCTAGTTCAGGTTTGAGCAAATTTCCATGCCAAAATGTTCACAAAGCGACAATAATTACTTTATCTGTTTTAAGGACTAAACAACTGTTCAAAAAAATGTATTAAAGTGCAAATAAATTTAAATGAAAAAGTGCCCCGCTGAATAAACTTCTTGATTTATGTGTGGTCTATTATACTGTTTAGAGCGACCTTTTGATTTCATTCATGAGCAGCGCTTCCTGAATCAAACACTTAACCATTGGTGTAGCTGGTGTATGCTGTGGTATGGCGCATACTAATTCCTGTTGATGTGGTTAATATGCGGTGCATCACGGAGAAGACTAATTCCTGGCAGGTAATTGAAGGAGTCTGTCTAATTAGAGCGTTCCTGTGATCAGAGCAAGATAATTAATTAGGAGAAATCTGGAGTAGCCATCGCAGTATCGAGGCAGGGGGTGTGTGTATGTGTGTGTGGATGATTGAGTCGTACGTTGTGCCACAACACTGTTAGCTGGTGCAGGGGCAAATTCTGAGATCCTAGCTTACACACACTCACACACACACAGACATGACCATACATGTCTAGTCAAGTGTTGAAAGGATGTAATGAGCAGCATCCGATTACTGCCACTAATTAACAAAACACACACACACACTAATATCACACAGTGTCTCTCTAATCATCATTCTGTCATTGTTACAGCTCTTGCTGCATGATCTCTGTCATTTAATAGGTTAATGGTTCCACTAAAACTAAAGTTCCTTCAGGGAGTGTCTCATTCACACACACTGCTTTAATTAACAGTGAACACATACTGTGTAAATGACTTGAAAACGGCAGTCAGTTTATGATAGATAATGGACCTGATGCACGATCCTGCTTACAGTTAACCAGCTTAACAGTGAAGAAATTGGTGTAAAAAAATAAAATTATATAAAATTCAAACATAAATGTCAAATAAAAAGCATACTTTTAAGCATAAAAATGGATCAAAATGACTAAATTAGATTCTGTCTCCGAGGTTCATTTAAAAACGTATTGTTTAACGTGTTTGTAAATGTTAAAATGCCAAACAGTTACTTTCTCGCCTGGAAAGATTATAAAACTAAATAAAGTGACATATTAACAGCTTTTCACCTTGCTCAAAATCTTACAAAGCAACTCTGTAAACCTTCCATTCTATCCGGAAAAAAAACTATCTTTCTCTGTAGCACTTAAAGGACATCTTCACGTTGTGTAATCCATCCTTACTCTGTTATTTTGTGGTGAAGTCTCGCAAATTTTTTTCTTTTCTTCAACCCATATGCAGATGTGATTTCAGCCGTGGACAGAGCGAAGGATAAAGTGAACTCTAGGAGGTTCATTGAAAACGATTTTTTTTTTTATTCCTACAAAAAGTATAGTCACAACCACAATCACAAAAAGCACACTGAGTACATTATTAAATTGGCCATCATGTTTTATAATCATCATTCCATAACAGTGGTAATATCTATCTATCCATCCATCCATGGGTCGGGGTGGCAGCAGGCCAAGCAGACTGACCCAGACTTCCCTCTCCCCCGCAACATTTTCCAGCTCCCAAGGCGGTCCCAGGCCAGCTGGGAGATGTAATCCCTCCAGTTGGATGTGCCCGGAAAACCTCCAGTGGGAGGCGCCCAGGAGGCATCCTGATTAGATGCCCGAACCACCTCAGCTGACTCCTTTCGACGCGGCTCGACTCCAAGCTCCCTCCTGATGTCCGAGCTCCTTACCCTATCTCTAAGGCTGAGCCCGGCCACCCTACGGAGGAAGCTCATTTCGGCCGCTTGTAGCCTCGTTCTTTCGGTCACGACCCAGAGTTCGTGACCATAGGTGAGGGTCGGAACATAGACCGACCGGTAAATTGAGAGCTTCGCCTAACGGCTCAGCTCCCTCTTCACCATGACGGTCCGATACAGCGCCTGCTTTACTGCTGCAGCCGCACCAATCCGCCTGTCGATCTCCCGCTCCATCTTACCCTCACTCGTGAACAAGACCCGAGATACTTGAACTCATTCGCTTGCGGTAGGCACTCCGTCCCCACCTGGAGGGAGCAATCCACCGGTTTCGGGTAGAGCACCATGGCCTCAGATTTGGAGGTGCTAACTCTCATCTCTGCCTCTTCACACTCGGCTGCAAACCGCCCCAGTGAATGCTGGAGGTCATGATCCGGGGAGGCCAACAGGACCACATCATCTGCAAACAGCAGAGAGGCGATCCCGAGGCCCCCGAACCTGACGTTCTCCACCCCCCGGCTGCACCTAGATATGCTGTCCGTGAAAGTCACGAACAGGACCGATGACAAAGGGTAGCCCTGGCGGAGACCAACACCCACCGGGAACGTGTCTGACTTACTGCCGAGAATATGAACACAGCTCCTACTGCAGTTGTACAGAGACCGGATGGCCCGTTGCAACGGGTCCGGCACCCCATACTCCCACAGCACCCCCCATAAATACCCCCGGGGGGCCCGGTCGAAAGCCTTCTCCAAGTCCACAAAGCACATGTAGACTGGTTGGGCAAACTCCCAGGACCCCTCCAGTAGTCTTGGGAGGGTAAAGAGCTGGTCCACCGTTCCACGGCCGGGACGGAATCCGCACTGCTCCTCTTGAATCCGAGGTTTGACAAACGGTCGGAGCCTCCTTTCCAGCACCCCGGGAGGCTGAGTAGTGTGATACCCCGATAGTTCGAGCACACTCTCCGGTCCCCCTTTTTGAAAATGGGAACCACCACCCCGGTCTGCCAATCCATGGGCACTGATCCCGACCCCCATGCGACATTGAAGAGGCATGTCAACCAAGACAGCCCAACAGTGTCCAGCACCTTCAGTATCTCAAGGCGGATCCCATCCACCCCCGGCACCTTGCCACCAAGGAGCTTTTTGACTACCTTAGCGGCCTCTACCAGGGATTTGGGTGCGCCCCCCCCCCCCCCAAGTCTTCAGGCGCTGCCTCCTCTCCAGGGGACATGTTGGTCGGGTTTAGGATTTCCTCAAAGTGTTATTTCCACCGCCTGACGATGTCCTCCGTCTGGGACAGCAGTCCCCCCCCCCCCCCCCAGAAAAAGCCTGGGGGAGGCCCTGCCCTCCCTTCCTGAGCTTTCGGATAGTTTGCCAGAACCTCCTTGAGGCCAACCGAAAGTCCTTCTCCATGGCCTCCCCGAACTCCTCCCATGCCCGAGTTTTAGCATCCGCGACCACCGCAGCTGCAGCCCTTCTGGCCTGCCGGTTCCTCTCAGCTGCTTCAGGAGACCCCTGAGCCAGCCAGCCCCGAAAGGCCTCCTTCTTCAGCTTGACGGCCTCCCTCACCTCCGGTGTCAACCACCGGGTTCTCGGGTTGCCGCCACGACAGGCACCGATGACCTTCCGACCACAACTCCTAGCGGCCGTGCCCACAATAGAGGCTTTGAACATGGTCCACTCGGATTCCATGTCCCCAACCTCCCTCGGGATGTGTGAGAAGTTCTTCCGGAGGTGGGAGTTAAAGACCTCCCGGTCAGAATCTTCCGCTAGACGTTCCCAGTTCACCCTCACTACACGTTTGGGCTTGCCAGGTCTTTCTAGCCGGCTCCCCCGCCATCTGATCCAACTCATCAGTTGACAGCTCTGCTGCAGATCAGATGATACGATTACAAAGTCGATCATTGATCTCCGCCTAAGGTGTTCTGGTACCAGGTACACTTATGAGCCACCTTATGTTCGAACATGGTGTTCGTTATGGCCAAACCGTGGCTAGCACAGAAGTCCAATAACGAGACACCACTCGGGTTCAGATCGGTCAAGCCGTTCCTCCCAATCACCCCCCGCCAGGTTTCTCCGTCATTGCCCACGTGAGTGTTGAAGTCCCCCAGGAGAACTACGTAGTCGGCAGGCGGCGCCCTTTCTAGGACCCCTCCCACCTCTCTTGACTCCAAGAAGGTCGGATGCTGGTAATATCTATTCAATTAAATGCTGTGTTCAGTTGTGTGTTATAGAAGAACTAGCTAAATTGAATATCAAATAAATAAATAATAACTGCTAAAACTAATACGTAAGATGAAATAAGATACCAAATAAATCCAATTGCCACCATTAATTAGTTCATTACTTTAAGAGCTGTAGTTCCTGTTTTTTATGTTTTATTCTTGTGTTTCCTTTTTTGGCATTATATATTAATTATAAATAGTGACTTATGAATGAAAATATAGGCATTTATTAAAAGAAAAACTAATTTTTATCTTTGTACTGTGAGTAAAGGGAAGCGTTTCTAAACAAGGCGTGTTAGGCTGCAGACTGTATAGCCCACAGCCAAAGACAATGGCGTAAATATCGACAGTGCAACCGGTGCAGCTGCATAGGGGCCAAAAAATTGCCTTCCTACACTGTGTACTAACAGCAAGCACATTGGACACTCTCTGCACTGAACCATTACTATGCAGTTCTGTGTTACGTGGCAAATAAACCACATAGGCTGCCTATCTGCTGTACGCTCGAGATCAGACTGGAGACGTAACCACTTATGTCTGTACATTTGTTCTTTTTAAACAGAAAACACGTTTTATGTTTTGATATTTACAGGAAATAACATACAATAAAGCTAACAGCAAGTAAGAAACTTTTAGCTCCCTGGCAATCTCCCTCCAGCCACCTTATTTAGGTTCTTGTAGTGAATTGAGGAGGTCTTTTAAAAAACTCCTTATTTCTACTTCACAGAGTAGCTGTTCACTGATCCATTGAGGTATTTTTAAAGTGAGCAATAGGAATAGGTAGAAACAGGGCATCCGACCAAAGTTCAGCTCGAAAAGGCGTGCTGCTTCGCTCGCAGCCAGTTGACGTTCCAATAAAAATCAATGCAATTAAACAGATTTTGTCGCTGACGCTCGCATCGCACTCATTTAGGCCATTCACATTCTTGAGCTGTGTTGTTAATGACTTTGTTGAGCGAATAGCCCGAAGGGGATGAATCTATATAGGATTAGTACAGGTTTCCCTTTGTTATTATGGAATGGGATAAGGGATTTAAATCAATAACAATATAATTGTTGGAAAATGCACACATACTGTAATCTATGTCTGTGATAACGTGGCCACTGAGTCCAACGCGGGCTATTAATTAAACTAGCGTTGATAAATTTGGCACTTCGGCTGCGGTTGTATGTCTATGAAGGCAAATCAATGTCAAAATCCGCGGGCACAAATGAGATCCATGCACCTGCGTGTGTAGAGGTCCTACACGTGTAAATAAAACAGGCGCACAGGTATATTAGTTCTGCGAGCGCTTTCACATCACTCCGCGCAGAATATCTCTGCGAGCGCGAGCAAAATTTCGGCCTGCAAGGAGAAAACCATGCTTTGAGCGCGAGGAGCATCCCCTAGCACGCGACTACTATCACTGCTCTTCTGCTCGCGAAACTTTCACCTCAAGAGTAGTTTTTCTTTTTGACAGTAAGAAGGCAGACCCAGTCACCATTGTATTACTGAATTTAATTGGTTACAATGCTTGTCTTGTCTGCCGTATACCACTCTGACACAGACGTTAGGTGGCGGTATAGAGGTAGTTTTCAATTTGCCACTAAACACTACTACACTACATCATAGAGGTAAATAATGTATTTTTACTCCACTACATCTCAGAGGTAAATAATGTACTTTTACTCCACTACATCTCAGAGGTAAATACTCTACATTTGTCTGACAGGTTTTGTTAACTTTTCCGACAGTAGAGGCTGATACAAATACAAAGCATGTTAATAGGGTTTTGACATACAATTACTCAATTGTGTTTCATTTGTAAATAAACTGGAGTCAAGTTGCTCAGATTGATTTAAATTCACTCCATTATTTTACATACATATATGTCTCTATGCATGTGTGTATGCAAGAGCATGAGGTTGTGATCTTGGCGACGGCCCTAGAAAAACATTTGCCTTGCTAGCTTATCTAGGCCAAATGTACTTTACATTGAGGAATGTACACAGTGAAAACACAGTGAAAACACACATAATACAACTGCCCTTGGAATATTTGTGTAGCCGAGGGTTTATGTTGCGCCTATACTTTAGGATAATAATAACATAACAAACACCGGGCTCCGTATTCGGCACTCAGAATGGCCGCCACTTTATTCCTTGTCACACACTTCTTCCGAACCTCTTTCCTCCCTCTGTCTCCTTCCGTCTCCTCCTTCACAATAAAAGCACACAACACATATACAGGAACCCTGCTTCTTAACATACTCAACATAATAGCTTACATACCTCCCCTCCTCCATAAAGAAACGTCCCCGTTTCTAAACATTCTAAGTGAAAAAAAAATCACATTTCCAATCCCTGTAACATGTCTCTATAACACGACATTTGGCAGTAAAGAACATTATTCATCCTTCCATCACCCAACTGCACAGCCTCCAGAAAATATGCCCCACTAATCCCAATAGACACCAGACATAGCTGATACCCCATAGCGTTTGGACACACCATCCATATGCTGCTACAATGAAGAAACATGTTGACAGACATATTCACACATTTATCACTCAAAAATCAGTTAACGATAAGTGACAAAATCCTTTAAATATGTTGGCTGTCTCACAACTCTCTTTGAACGAGTAACAGTCTGTTGTGGTTCACTGGTGCCCGTAATCAAAACAGTCTCTGTGCCACCAGTGAAACGTGGCTCCTCCCCCCACAGTCCTCCTCTGGTGACCCCTCGTCCTGCAGCGAAGGAGCATGGTGAGGAAAAGCTGGGAGGCTACTTGAAGAACCAGCAGGCCGTAGCAAAGTGTGAGGTTTCAGTCTGTCATAATGAACAACCTGCTCCGGTCCGTGGAGGTCCAGAGGACTGCCAATGCGATAGATGAGTCCTGGTTCCCCTTGAGAGTCCAACACAGCCAGGACCCTGTAGGGCCCCTTCCAGTGCGGAGCATGAACAGATGTGTTATAGGCAAAAGCCACCTGTTTCAGATACTCATCCCATTCACCTCCGCAGGCAAGCAGTGATTTGGCCAGTTGATCAATGAGAATCAGATTAAATCTTTCGACCATGCCGTCAGATTTGGGATTATACGTTTTCTTAATCCCTAAAAGTTGACACAGTCTTTGAACAACCCCAGCTTCAAACTGCCGGCCCTGGTCACTGTGAACCACTTATGGAACGCCATGTACCAGCACGTAATCCTCAAACAGACACTGTGCTACTGATTGGGCCGTTTGATTAGGAAGAGCATACAGATTTACAAACTTGGAAAAGTAGTCTTCTACTACTAACACATATCTGTTGCCCTGAGAAGTCACTGGTAATTCAAGAATGTCCATTGCCACTCTCTGGAATGGTTGAGTCGCTTGGGACCCACCCATTGGTGCCCGGTGCTTAGGCACAGGGGCTCTGCGGGTCTGACATGGGAGGCACTGCTCGCACCACTGTCGAATGTCTTTGAACATAGAGGGCCAGTAACAGGTTTGCCTTGCTCGTTCCCACACTCGTTCCGCTGAAAAGTGCGCCGACACAGGGCCTCCATGAAGATGATGCAGCACATCAGGGACAAGCGATGAAGGCACGACCACTTGATACTGAGCACCCCCAGTGAGGGAGGACGTCACTCTCTGGCAGAGTAGGCCATTCACCACAGAAAGACGAGGATATTCAGTCCATAACTTCCGCAGCCACCTGGAGCTGCCTCTCATCTGCCCCCGAGGTGGTCAAGAATCCCTCCAATCCAACACCGTAGCAATATCTGTGTCGGCTTGTTGCAATTATTTCAGTCCAGTCCCATCATGTGAAAGTACATGTATGAAAGCCAGGTCAGTTTAGTTTAGTTTGAGACCTGCCGTCTGGATCCTGGAGAAAACTTCACGCAGACTGGAGAGATGGCTCTCAAAGGTGGGGCTGTATATCAGAACATCATCGAGATACACCATACACACCTGCCATGGCAGCCCTCTTAGCACCAGCTCCATCATCCGCTGAAACGTTGCAGGTGAGTTGGTGAGGCCCATAGGCATCGACCGCCACTGGTAGAGGCCCCTGCCCGTCATGAAGGCCGTTTTCTCTCTGTCTTCCTCAGCAACCTCAACCTGCCAGTAGCCATTAGAGAAATCTAATGTGCTAAACCACAGGGAGCCTGCTAAGGCATCCAATGTATCATCCACCCTGGGAAGGGGATGACAGTCTTTCACCGTTACACTGTTCAAGCGACGGTAGTCAATGCAGAATCTCCACTCACCATTCTTTTTTTTACGAGGACAACAGGTGAGGCCCAGGGGCTGCAGCTCTCTTCAATTACCCCGTCAGCCAACAGGGCTGCCACCTGCCTTTCTATTTCTCCTCTCTTTTCTGGTGAAGACCGGTAGGCGCACTTTCGCAGGGGAGCGTGATTGCCAGTTTTGATGTGATGTTGAATAAGCGTGCATTTTCCAGTCACTCCTCTGGATGTGCTGAATATCTCCTGGTGTTCTGCCAGCAACGCAACCAATTGTGCCTTCTGCTGCTGACTAGCCGGAGACTCCTCCAGTGACCCAAAAGGCACTTCCGTGGATGAATTGGTCGAAACTGTCTCCACTGGGATCTGAGGGAGTGACACAAGCTCAGACTCATTCACAGAGAAAAACTCCCCTAGATGCATGCCTTTTCTCAGTACCATGTCTCGATCTGTAGGATTCAATACACAGGCAGTAGTAACCCCATCTTTCACCGAAGTCACTGTGTGCGCAACGACACACTCACTTTTACTCCGGAGGTTAGGCGCTAAGTAGCCCACAAAGTCAGGCAGCTGGTCCATGGCCCCAGCCGGGGACACACACACTGGCACCAGCATCTCGCTGAGGGGTGGCAATGTCATAGCAGTAGCGATTGAGACATTACAACACTCCGGAATCAAGTCTTTGCCGCTCAAAAGGGGAATGTCAGTGTCCCATAACTGCAGTCTGCCACGGGAAAAATCCAAGAGGGCATGATTAGGGACCAGAAAGTCCAGGGCCAGCAGTGCTGCTTGTGTAGACCCCCGAAGTACGTAGAAAACATGCTGCCAGGATTCATTACCCAGATGTAGTGTGGTAGTTATGGTGCCCAATGTGTCAAGCATCTGGCCATTCACAGCACGAGCAGCAATAAAGTCAGCATTTATGGGCGCAGCACTGGAACTGACATGCGAAAATCAGCACTGATAAACGACTCTGTAGCCCCTGAGTCCACCAATATGTTGATTTCAGTCCCTTCAATGCTCCCCCTCACATATGAGGTACTCTGTCTCTTTGTCGCGTCTTGTATCAATGCATTACTGGCTGAGCCCATAGGTGTGGTAGCTGGTGTTTGGACCCCAACATCAGCTACATTCCGTTTCCCGACTGATCGGCTGGGTCCTCTCTCTTGGGAGAGAGAAAACGCACTCCTCTCTTCCTCTGTGTTTCCTCATTAAAGGGGCCCCTGGTAGATCTAGGGCCCCTCCAAGTTGGAGAGCCGGCTCTGTTATCGTAAGGCACCCGGTAATCCTGTTTTTCCCTGGGACCTCTTTCTGCTCCACGTTCCCGCCAGGCATGGTCAGGGGAACGTCCTCTCTGTTCACCCCGCAGGCGACGTGACTGGCAGCCCTGCACCCCGCACACACACTGACACTGACCTCCACGCACTGAGGGAGAGGTTCTCCAGTCGTCCTTCCATCCACTGGATCTCAGTCGATTGTTTTCCTCTGCCATTCTCCTCATTTCAATCCTCATTTCTCTCATTTCTTCAGTAATTCTGTCCATCGTTCTGTACAAACCCCCTCCATCAGATATGGACTGTACCATTGTTGCTGTACCGCTTCCTGTAAGAGGCTGGCTTACATGGGTGTTGACATAGTCCATCTTTAGAGTCTCTCTGGCCATCTCACATCGGCCAACGATGACCAGGGCCTCCTCCAAATCAGTAGTCCCCTGCTCGTGACATTTAGCTCTCAGAACCGGATCGAGCCCAGCCAGAAATCTGCGGAATTTCTCCTCTCTGTGAGCTATATCACCGTAGCCCGGGAATGCTTCTTGAACTAGCTTGCTTATCTCTGCTGCATACACTTCTAAACGCTCACCTGGAGCACGGACACGGGCAGAGAGATTCGCTCTGAAACAATCCAAGAAATGTCTTTGTCCAAATGCCTCCAGTAATTTCTCCTTTATTGCAGAATAGTCGGTCTGCACGGCCGCTGGCAGGCTATCCCACAGGAGAAAAGCAGCCTTGGTCAGCCGCGTTGGCAAGATCCTAGCCAGTTCGTAATCATAGTCACCTCCGTTGCCTCCTACCAGCGCCTTCACAGCTACTTCATACTGTCTGGCCCTGCAGGGAAAACTTTCCTTTTCCTCCCCTGCAAAGGGCGGTGGAAGTTCAATCCTGACATTGCTGGCGAACGGCCGCTCTCCGCGCCGCACACTGTAGCCCAGCGGGTCGTCTTCGTATTTCCACATTCTGTCGTTTTTTTTTTTTTCACTCTCTATACTTACTACGACGATGAAACATGAGATGCCCCCACACAGACGCGGCACGGAATCTCCGACTCGTGCTAGCTGAACACTGTACAAGTTAAGCTAAGCGGGTGTTAGCAGTTAGCTAACGTTAGCTAACTAGCACAAACTTCGGTGAGCTGTCTTCTTCACTTATCTGACGATGGGTCTTTTCAGTAGGGAAGCAATCCCACCACTGCCACCAATGTAGCCGAGGGTTTATGTTGCGCCTATACTTTAGGATAATAATAACATAACGAACACGGGGCTCCGTATTCGGCACTCAGAATGGCCGCCACTTTATTCCTTGTCACACACTTCTTCCGAACCTCTTTCCTCTCTCTCTCCTTCCGTCTCCTCCTTCACAATAAAAGCACACAACACATATACAGGAACCCTGCTTCTTCACATACTCAACATAATAGCTTACATTTGTAACACTTTCAAGAGTAGACACGAGTTTCTAGATGACAAGAGTATGAGTCAACACATTATCACTCCCAAAAACAAACAAAAAACGTTTTTGGACGGTTCAGGGACAGCTTGTCAGCTTCTGATCTTTTAATGAGTTTCTTTTCAAAATAAACTTCCAACGTAGGTTAACTTAGTGTTTAGATTTACTTTGCAACAAAACTACTTTGCTTGTTATGTTAAAAAACTATGTATTTTACATGACTGGCTAGTAAAGAACAGAAATCACATAACAAGAGTAACATTTACTTGGCTTCACATATGAAACAAAAATGTGTCTCTCGGGTGAAAATCCTGCTCTGACAGCCATCTCATACAGACAGTAAAAGGTGCCTTAGCACTGACGAGGTGTTGGTATTTGACGAGTTGGGAGTGAGAATGGGTTGTATGAGTAATAAACAGAGTAAGAGTACACTGTGGTTCGTAATTGTGGAAAACCACCTGAACTGGATTTTGAAATGTGGAGGTTGCATGTTCCCTCAGTGAAAACGATCGAAAACGAACGAACTATGTAAACAGTCTTCAAGCCTTTTCATGTGTATTTCTCATTCAAACTTAGGTTTATGTGCTTTGGTGTATTCATGTGTATGATTCTAGCAGTGTGTGAATAAATGTGCATGTGGGCATGCACGTACGTGCCTGTCCTCTCTATAATAGCCACGCTGCTATCAGCCATAGCCTCTCACAGCTACTGTGGGACAACCAATTTCCTTTATCAGGCTACTGATAACAGGCTTTAGCTCTGCTCTGCCGTCCCACGTACACCCCATCACACACAGAGGCCACTAAATAACTAATTAGCTTCTCTTTGGGGGTATGGTGGGGGGGTGACCAAAGGCAAAGCTCTGACAAAGGCATGCAGCGTTTTAATGTAAAGAAATGAAATCAATAAAGGCGTGGGGCGTCGGGCAACTAGCAATCGGCCCCCTCTTAACATTAACAATTATAGTGATTAACAATGATACCCAGAGCTCATTATTCACAGGCAACGGCGAGAGAGAGAGAGAAAAGAGATAAGCTTGTTTATTGGAGAGGGCCCTTTTCACAAGGTGCAGTCGTTCATCATTTGGGCTGAGATGGGATGCGGTGGAGGGAGTTGAGGGGCACCACAATTAAAAACACACTGTGACCTTGTGGCTGGAAGGACCTACAGAGGTGGACAATTTAAACCTGGGAAAGAAACATCAGGACAGTGCAGCAGCCAGTATCATCATCATCAAAGTATTATTAGAGTTGGTTACTGCTGTATTTACTAATACTGATGGGCTCTCATATTCCATTATAATATAAAGCCTCTTTGCATTCTATTGTGTTGATGTGGTGCCATTATCTGTTGTCTTGTGTCTTAAAGGTACAGTGTGAAGCATTTCGGGGGATCTATTAGCAGAAATGGAAAATAGTATTCATTACTATGTTTGTATTTTTATTAGTGAATAATCACCTGAAACAGAGTCTGCCATATTGCACTGCTGTGTTTCTTCAGCAGCCCAGAATATACAAACCAAACACTGGCTCTAGAGACAACCTTTCGTGTTTTTACGTTACTTGAAGGCCACCGAAGTTTTCTGATACATTGTTGAAACTGCGATACCGTGAGCCGCAGAGTGCAAAACAGTAGTAATGCCAGCCACTGTCTGACTTCCTTTGCTCCTAAAAAGTGTTATTATGGTGAAGATTGCCTCTGAGCAGGGGTGACGGTGGCTAAGTGGAGAGCAAGGCCATCCTTAAATCAGAGGATAGGTGGTTCAAACCCCGGCTCCGCTAGCCGCATGTCGATGTGTCCTTGAGCAAGATACTTAACCCCAAAATTGCTCCCGTAGCTGTGCCTGCGATGTGATAGAATCGGATTTGTAAGTTGCTTTGGATAAAAGCGTCTGCTAAATGACTGTAATGTAATGAACAAGGCGAACAGTCTTACCACGGTTTTGCACACAGCAGCACATGTTTCCACAGTCTTGGGAAGGGAGGAGTGAGGAGGGGTATTCAGGTGGATTTAATCTGGGACCACACTGCTCAATGCCACCAAATCCTGCACGCTATGCCTTTAAACAGTGTCCAAGGCACTCTATTGGAACAGCACAAAGTGACATACACTAAGATACATAAAGACAAAAAATCTGGCTAAAAAACACAAAATATTACTACTACTGAGCTACTGAGATTCACATTAATCTATAAAGATGATTATTTCTTCTCGCATGTCTGAATAAAGACTCAACAAGTATTCAATGTACACTTACATTTGTTCGAATGACAAAAAGCCATTACTTTAATAAACAAATGAAGTCAGCAACATTTTCCATGTCTGAAAAGAAAAGAGCAGATTCAGACTGACCACAGACTTTAAAACATTAAAGCTCCTCATTTACTTCAATGAGGTTGGTCATCAGGATATGCACTCTAAGAAAAGAAAAGCTGAGAAAACTTAAAAAAGTAAACCAGCTGCAAAGCCTTTTTGTGTATACTCAACTAATGTGTTGTGTCAACCTAGAATAAGAAGTTCGCTGAAAGTGCTATCTTAAGTTTGACAAAATTAACATTGCTATTCAGACCTACTTGTGTGCTTAAGTGAATAATACTTAAAATATTGCATTTTATATTTACATCTACTCATGTACTTAAGTTAAGAATAGTTAAAATATAAAATTAGCTTAACTTGAAATTGCGTGTTCTTATAGATCATCAAAATCACTGCACATTTTTTGAGAGAACCTTACTTAAAATGTTTTGTTACTCAATTTCACTACCCATTAGTTGAGTACACTCCAAAATATTTTGCAATGTTGCCTTCATTTTTAAACAATTAAAAAAGTAAGTTTTGTTTGGAAAAAGTCAATGCTTAAAGAAAATAAAAACATCCTTAAACAGTAAATATTAAATAACAATTTATATTAATGTCTATCAATTTCAGGTGGCAACAATTGAATAGTAGACATCATAAGGTCAATTTACATCCTTAAAATCTCTATTTCCAGAATACCATTTTAAATCTAAAATTCTGTTGTATATATACTCAGTCAAAAAAAAACTGAAATATGTGTCTATAAGGCATTATGTGGCAGGAACAACAATAAAAAAAAAAACGTTAAATTATAAAACACCTTAAGTGCAGAACCAGCAGTGGATATTTCATGAAGAAAGTGGAGAGTATGATGGCTTTACAGATTATTATAAACTTTTTACAGGACTCCCCCCACACTCCATTTTAAAATAAAAGCCCCACATAATGAATTCTAATTGGAATGCTTGTGATGAAGCCTGTCATTTAATAACCTCTGTTTGTGTGTTTCATACTTTCTGATTCTGTCTCCTCCTCCTCTCTCCCCCACCCAGCCCCACCCTTTCAAAATAAAAGCCCCATGGATTAACTGTATTTAAACGTTACGCTTAAAATTAGGCTTTTTTGTTGAAATAATGAATGCTCTTACTAATACTGCGACAATTACTACAACTGCTGCTAATATTTCTAGTATTACTACTACTACTGCTACTACTACTACTACTTCTACTACAACTTTTGCTGTTGCTACATTTACTACTACTACTACTGCTATTGCTGCTACCATCAATATTATTACTACCACTACTGCCAGTACTTGTACTACAACTGCTATTCATGCTACTACCAGTACTAATATTACTACAGCTATTAGTAAGACTGCTACTAGTACTACTACTACTGCTATTACTGCTAATTCAAATACTGCCATTACTGTTACTACTACTGCTACTACTACTACTGTTATATTAAATACTACAACCACTACTACAGCTATTACTACGACTACTGATACTACTACTTCTACTACTTACTAATACTTCTACTACTAATGATACTTCTACTACTACTACAAATGTCACTACTGCTACTACTAGTACTAATTGCTCCCGTAGCTGTGCCTACGGTGTAGAAATGTGATAGACTCTGAATTGTAAGTCGCTTTGGATAAAAGCGTCTGCTAAATGAGTGTAAGGTAAGGTAATTCTAATGCTACTAATACTTCTGAACTGCAGCAATTTAACATTTATGATTTTTTCAGTCCTTTTCTGACTTTATAATGGGTGTGTATTGCGCAGCTTAGAGTGCGTGATGTCACCGCTAGAGTGAAGAGCAGCTTGAGATTCTTGTGAAAAAAAGATTTGTCTTTTGCCACTGTGTCCACAATCTTCACTCTTCATGCATAATTTCTGGATGTAGAAGTAGCTAATCTTGTCCTTGTTGTAGACAAATGACTGTGGAATCCCACAGATTTACACATTTGGCACAGAAGCCTGTTATTGAGAGGAAAACCAACTTTCTGCTCTATAAAAACCAATGTTAAATTTTGCTTCAAAAACATCTTCCAGAGAACATGGTACCCCATTTCTAGATCGCCAGTTAAGCCACATTTTTTACACTACAGACACAATTTTTATAGGATCTGTTCTTCAACTCATCCTTCCTCTCATTTATTAATATCGGAGCAATAGGAGCTACGGTTATGGGAGTTTTGAGGATTTGTTTGAGAGGTGTTTCCCTGTTTTATCTCCATGAAAAGGCTGCAGGCACACAGGTGTTTCTGATTAAGCTAATTAGTGATGTTGATAAATACACAGACTCACAGACACACTTCTCTCTCTCTCTCTGTGTGTGTGTGTGTGTGTGTGTGTGTGTGTGTGTGTGTGTGTGTGT
>NW_022280172.1:150790-160373 GCF_004355925.1 Anarrhichthys ocellatus
TGTGTGTGTGTGTGTGTGTGTGTGTGTGTGTGTGTGTGTGTGTGTGTGTGTGTGTCTCTCTCTCTCTCATACAGTCATTCAGGTCTTAGAGACTTTTAGAGGACCCCCCCCATTTTAAAATAAAAGCCGCACACACATGATTTAGAGATATACGTGATGCAGCTCAGCCAATCAAATATGGGTATTCTGATAAGTTTCCTGATTCGAGTGACATTTACACACACCGCGACACAAGAGGGAGAGACGAGGAAAGACATGGCAGAGCAGGACAATAGTCATGTAAGCTGTAAATGATAAAACATAGGACAATCTCCAAATGAGAAAGATTGCCAGAGAGATCTGGCAATCTCACTCACTCACTCACTCATCCTCTCTCTCTGTCTCTCTCTTATACAGTCATTCAGGTCTTAAAGATTTTAAGAGGACTCCCCCCCCCCCCCCCACTTTAAAGTAAAGGCCCCACAAAATGAATTCTAACTGAAATGCTTGTGATGAAATGCTTGTGATGAAGCCTGTCATTTAATAACCTGTTTATGTTTATCTAACATTATGTTTATGTCTCCTCTCCCCTTCCCCCCCGCCCACACCCCATTTCAAAATAAAAGCCCCAAAGAGTGAATTCCAACTGAAATGCTTGTGATGAAGCCTGCCATTTAATAAACTCTGTTTATGAGTCAAACATTAAGATTATGTCTCCTCCCCCCCACCCAGTCCCACCCTTTCAAAATAAAAGCCTCATGGATTAACTGTATTTAAACGTTAAGCTCAAAATTAGGCTTTTTTGTTGAAATAATGAATGCTCTTACTAATACTGCGACAACTACTGCTACTAATATTTGTAGTATCACTACTACTACTGCTACTACTACTACTTCTACTGCAACTTTTGCTGTTGCTACTATTACTACTACTACTGCTATTACTTATACCACAACTGCTACTACTGCTATTCATGCTACTACTACAGCTATTAGTACGACTGTACTTAGTGCTACTTCAAAAACTGACTTTACTATTTCTACTACTTCTTCTACTACTACTACTGTTATATTAAATACTACGACAGCTATTACTACGACTACTGATACTACTTCTTCTTCTAATTACTAATACTTCTACTACTACTAATACTTCTACTACTACTACTGCTACTACAAATATCACTACTGCTACAACTAGTACTTATTCAAATGCTACTAATACTTCCACTGCTAATAATACTTCTACAACAACTACAACAAATATCACTACCGCTGAAATTTTTTTAAGCTACAGAAACCGTTCGAATATCAAAATGTTCAGCTCTTTCAGGAGAGGGGTGATATGACTTCATATTTGTAATCTTTCAACTCTTTGAATTATTAAGCTTTTTGCATTTTTTTAAAAAATTGGATATCTATTTTCAGCAATGTTTTTGCGATTCATTTCAGCTTTCAGCATTCCAACGCATTTTCAGCAGGAAATGCATTTTCTAGTTGATTTTATTGTTGATCAAAGTTGTCCGCTGCATGATCTGTACAGCTTAATAAGCTGTGATGACAGGAAGGTCTTCTTCAGGTCCACTCGAGTAATTCTGAAGAACTCGGCACAGGTCTAAGAAAGTTGACAGTGTTCATGGATATTTTCAATGTCCAATACTATGGCAAACAGAAAATGTTTCGCACAATTTAATCAAACCTTTGTAGTTAGTTCTTTGACAAAAAAGGGAGAGCATTTAACAAAATATCTAGTTAATATATTAAAAAATACCTACCTGTTCTTACAAAAACAACCCAGGCCACCTCTCCATGACATCAGCATCCACTATTTCCTTCCTCTGCAGAGGAAAAGTCACTTCCATTTTAGAGTCAATGATGGCCTTGTTGGGATGTCTTTTTTGTTGGGGATATAACAGATAATCCAAAAATCATTAACACTATAAGATTTGTGCTTCCAACTTATATGACTACTGACAGACAAAAGGACATTACTTGTAAATCCACAGATTTTGAATAGACAACAAACAAGTCACATGCTGCTTCAAATGAGTCCTGAGATGGCCAATGTATTTTGTCCGCGCACAAAGGTCTTTAAAGTCCCACAATTCAAAACAAAATGTTACCTGCACTTTATGTTTACCAGACTGTTAATGTACTATTGAAAGGTGGGATTTTAACGCACCAGTTGTCTTGAAAGTGCAGGTGCAGTCTGTACACAAGCACGGCAGAGGCCAGAAACACCCCTGGTAATGTCGTAGTCTGTAATGCTTTAGGAGGACATCTTGCACTCTTTGCACTGTATCCAAATCCTATGAAGCAAGGAAAAGATGTCAACAATGTGCATTATTGTCAAAAACGCATGCAAATCTAAAATCTATCAGGCCATGCACATGCATGCCATGCAGGCCATTTCATTTTCCAAATTGCACAAAGATGTAAACCCTTGATTTGCATTGACAATATATACTGCCAAATGGTAACAGTATGCAACAATTTTTACTGAAACAGAAAAAGGAGTTTGCCATGATTTATTACAATAAATGTATACTGAGAATTTAAGATGATTTCAGTAAACATCACTAACATCTAACCATGTTTACTTTAACTGTGTAAAGAAGCTATTGGCAAGTCATGTAAATGTTTTATCATAATATACACAATTTTAGTCATGATTTATAGCAGCACTCTCCACAAGCTTGACAAACAACTTGATGAGTGATGGTGGGAAGGGGGTGACCACAAAAAGTAACACTTTTCATCCCCCTTTGCTGAGTATTTTAAAGTACTATTTATGTAACTAATAGCATTTTGTGTCTTATCATCAGGAAAGGAAAAACAATCCATGACGTGTTGCTTTATGTCTCCTTAATTACCTGCTCGTTCATTAATGTTACGCGTACTAGTTACTAGTAGGCTAAAGCTATTGAGTTTCACCAACACCAACTAACAGCAAAGCACTTTGCAGCAACATGTTAGCTGGCTAACAAAAAACAACCAACACTGCATACGGCGATTTAAAGTCATACACATGCATACAATATAGCAACGTTAGCTTTAGTACAGACATTTACTTTAATATGTGCAAATTCCTTCGACCATGGAAAACCAAAAGCCGCAGGTCGTCATTGTTTAATGACATTGTTACGTGACGTTATTAAAACGTGAAAAGTAGGGTGGGGTCCGTCATGTTGTAAACTTTTGCATTAAAAAAATAACAGGTCCGCTGTCTCACCCGTTAGCTAACGCACTCAACATACAAACTTATCTAATTAATTTGTAACAAGTTAGCTAACGCACACAACATACACAGCCTTACCAGGTTAATTTGTAACCAGTTAGCTAACACACTCAAGAACATACACTGCCGTATCTGTCACGATTAGGCGTTGCCTTCCGTGTTCTGTGCAGTGTGTCTTTGTGTCTGTGTGTAGCTCCACACCCTCCTCACTCTACCTGTCAGCCACTCCCTCATCATCAGCCTAACTCCCTTCATCTGCTCCTGATCACTAATCAAGCACTCCCTCCTCATCAGCACAACTCCCCTTACCTGTTCAAGCCACTATACTCCCCTGCTTTCCCTGTTTCGGTGCCAGATCATTGTCATGTCAACCCTCCCGTTTGGCTCATCCTGCTCCCGGTTTCCCAGTCTACCTGCCCTGCCTCGTCCTGCCGGATTTCCCCCCTCGTCTCTTGTCTTGCTACCCCCGGACTCCGAGCCGCAGCGACCTCCAGTTCCTGCCACTGCTGCCTCCGAGCCGCAGCAACTTCCAGTTCCAGTCGCTGCTGCCTCCGAGCCGCAGCAACTTCCAGTTCCAGTCGCTGCTGCCTCCGAGCCGCAGCGACCTCAAGTTCCTGCCTCTGCCGCCGCCGAGCCGCAGCGACCTCCAGCTCCTGCCCCTGCCACCTCCGATCTGCAGCGACCCAATTTCTGCCGCTGCCGCCTGAGTCTGAGTCATGTTCCCCTCCTGATCCCCAGTCTCGGGACTTCCGTCCCCCTGATCCCCAGTCTCCCCACTACGGTCCCCCTGAGTCTCTGTGCCTGGAGCAACTCCAGCAGTCCGGCCGTCCCCCCAAGCCTCTGTGCCCGGAGCAACTCTGGCAGTCCGGCCGTCCACCCGAGCTCCTATGCCCGGAGCAACTCCTGCAGTCCGGCCGTCCCCCCGAGCTCCTGTGCCCGGAGCAACTCCTGCAGTCCGGCCGTCCCCCCGAGCTCCTGCCCCCCTGCCCGTCCGGCCGTCCTCCTGCCCGTCCCCCCGGAGGACGGGCACATTTTACGGCTAAGAATGCGTTTTATTTGCGACTGAGCATCTTGGTGTTTGGAGCTATGCTAGATTTGCTAACCTGAGTTGGCTAACCAAGGCAGCAACAAGACACCATAGCACGACAGGACACTTACAAGCTATGGTGCTTTTGAAAACTTTTGCTGAGACCCGAGTGGATCTACAACTCAACGAACACGCTTGCAGGACCTCTGGCTGGAACTGAACCGCACCGATGTTCTGTACAACCGCGGTATTAAACTTTGTGTTAACAAAGAAAGGAGGATGGACTTTGTCTTTAGGTGAACGGCAGCTTTGGTAACTGAACTGCTTTTGTGTTTTTACATCTGCAGTAGTGTTACTACTGTGTTAATTTGTCTATGGTGTCGTTTTTATGATATGGTTAATATTGTTCCCTGAGTGTGAATAATATTTGAATTATTCACATCAGAGTGTGGATGAATACGTGTTTTAGCACCACAGTGTTGCTGGATTGATTTGTCATGCTTTGTGTCATATAAATACAGTGGCGGGCCGTGCATTTTATAACTAGGCCTTCACTGTTGTCTTGCAGCTGAAATACCTCCTTATAACCACATGATGGCACCACAGTTATTATTAGTTTCTAAGGCTGTAACTATGTACGTAGTAAATGTACGTATCAAATGTATGTAACGTTTGGTACGAGACTTACAATACGTTTGAAAAGTACTAGAGCATTTGGAAAATGCAGAAGCTCATATTCAGGAAAATATAATATTTTCTGCGCACATGGAGGACAATGGTTCTCAGCTGGTCTGGCTGTGGGACCCACCATCACTCCTTAATGACATGCCCAAAAAGATTGTCTTCGGATTTTACTTTCACAACTCGAACATTGAACGTACTGCTCTGCAATGTCTTTCCTCGTCTCAGTCCCGTGTCATGGTGTGTGTACAAATCACTTAGTCAGAATGCCCATATTTCATTGGTTGAGCTGCATCACGTGATGTGATTCACTACCCGACAGCCTCTGCTGTTAAGTTTCGTTTCACGATAGTTACGTGATCGCCCACTGACCAATCACAGCGCACTCTGCACCTCGCGGGAGAGCTGCATGGACACTGAGCTGCAAGTAATGCTGACGTCATTATAGGCCGGCTCGCGGGCTCTGATACGTCAAAGAATATGCCCAACATGTCAAACTAAAGATCTGATTGGTTGAACACTATGACAATCAACAATATCGTCCCCATTCACTTGTACAGTGCATTCACTACAAATATAAAATTCCAGTTGTATTGTGTGAAAATGGTATTGTAGGTTCTGTAATGATATCAAGCAGCAAGGAAGCTTAGTGCAGTATTCACTGTACTGCACTGGATGCACTTCAGAGTATGCAGGCCTGGGTCTCTGTTCTTACCTAGAGACACAGAGGTGAAATCTGATTGGATAAAAGCTCTACTTAAAACAAGCTGCACTGGAAGCAGAGCAACTGAGGAAGACAGTAGCTGTGCAATGAGAAAATAAGATAATGGGGAAAATATTATTATAAATTATAATACATGTAGTGTATTTAAGAAAAATTATTAAATTATAAAATAGATATAGCTTTGTGATTCTGTTTAGGCCATCAGAGAAGGCCTTGCAGGCCCTGACGGCCCGCCACTGTATAAATATATGTGACTGGTTCTTGTACATTTGTTCTTGTCATTGTGTTAATTATGTTGATTTTGACTATATGCATTGTACGTTAATGATGAAGCATCCCGTCATGCATTCGATGCATTCATGTTATCCGTTTTCTTTTACAAAGCAAGAATTATCATCTGGAGAAATGAGGATTGTGTTGCGATTTCTGTAGCCCTGTTTGAATCAGTAGGGAACAGCTGCCTAAACGCTGTGGGGAGAGTTTGCAGCTTGTGTGCTTGTAGCGTGAGTTTGTGCGTGTTGTTTTCCTGCTAAGCTAGTTTAGCATAGCCTACCAGAACACACGTGCCGTGTACAATGTTTTTCTTGCATGGTGGGCGTGTCAGGCAGCACGTTGTCTGTGACGTTGGGTTGGGTTGAGCGCAGTGGCTCCACCGAAATAACATTATATTTCACAAAATTTAAGCTTCTGCATTTTCCAAATGCACTAGTATTATTCAAACGTATTGTTCGGTTAGTAAGCCTTGTACCGAACGATTTAATACAAATGTGTGTATTGTTACACCCCTAGAAAAAACTAATAACCCATAGCTGTGGTGTCATAATGAGGTTATTAGGAGGCGGTTCAACTGTAGTAGGACAGCACTGAAGGCCCAGGTATAAAATGCACGGCCCGCCACTGATATAACATCATATAAGCAAGACAGCCTGGAGTTGCTCAAGACATACCGTAAAGGTGCAAATAATAGCCTTGGCTTTTATTTGCTTCAATCACTGAACTCAACCAGCGTATGTTTGAATTAACTGAATGATTGAATTGAGGAGAACATCATCTATCTAACGATGTGTAGCATATTGACCAAAGTTACCCGTTATCTAATTGAAACCTGCGTTTATTTGTCAAAAGGTGTGGCCACACCCGCCGATTAAAAGGAACTCGGCGTCTGATTGGGGCTCAGCTTTTAATTGAAGTTTAACGATTCTACAATTTTACACACAGCAGTTCTCGTGGTAAGTTAGGCTAAACACATCTTTGATTTACTAGTTCTCTGAACACACTGCTAAATCTGATCCAGATAAGTTTCCAGTTCAATCCTTATACCATAGATTGGTTTTAAAAAGAGGTACCAAAGATGTGTCGATGTGTTTGGCATGTCTAGAAAGTCCTTCTGGTCTGGGTTTGTTAATGAAAAAAAAGGTTCAGAGAAAAACTTTTTTTGTTTGAGAAAGGCCTTAGGATTCCTTTTTGTATTAGAACATGCCTCACATTAAACAAGTCAGTCCATGCTGTGTGCCATCTCTGTGTGGTATTGGTGCTAATTAAACATGTCTTTGCATTAGCGTAAATACTAGTATGTTTTTAGGAGGAGGTTTTCACCCCCCGCAGCCTCTCTCAATGTTTCTCCAGTCTTTTCATCAAGCCTTCCTCCTCCCCTCTGCTTCTGTCTCCGCACTCCAGCACTATTGATGCTTAATGAGCCGTAAAATATAATTCAAAAATGATAGTCGTCTGAAAGAGATAAAGAGAGAGAAAGAGAGATGGAGAGATGGGAAGACAAAGACAGTTTATTTTCAGCAGTGTTTCCATACCCGCATTATCTCTTTTTCTCTTTCACCACTGAACCAGTAGCCTGAGAAATTCCAACCAGCACAACCGGGTCAACACTGGTTCAGAACTGCTTTTTGAATACAGTTTTGGCAGAAACAGTTTAAAGACTATGATGATTGCTGATGATTTTGACATTCCACTGTCAATTACAAAGAGGACATTAATGTTTGAGATTTTTGAAGGCCTTAATATAAATATAATAAATATAATATGCATACAATAAAATGAAATATGGTGGTAAATGTTTAAGATAGTGTGTGCAGGTATGAAACAGAGGTGTACGTATCATAAAGGTAAAGTGTATGCATTATGAAAATAAAGTGCACATAGTTTAAAGGTAACGTGTATATGGTATGAAGGTAAACTGTATGCAGTGTAAAAGGAAAGTTTACAAAGTATAAAAAGAAAGTGTACGTAGTATAAAGGTAAAGTGTACATAGCTTAAAAGGAAAATGTTCACAATATAAATATAAAGCTTATGTAGAATAAAAGGGAAATTGTATGTGGTATGAAAGGAAAGTGTATTAGTATAAAGAAAAAGTGTACTTAGTATAAAGGAAAAGTGTACGTGGTATCAAGGGATATGTAAGTAGTATAAAGAAAATGTGTACTAAGTGTAAAAGGAAAGTGTGTGTAGCATAAATATATAGTTTATGTAGTATAAAAGGAAAGTGCATGTACAGTGGCGGCTGGTGGAAAATTTTCTAGGTAGGGCCATCCTATCAATTTCAGCAAACATCCCAGTATGATTTAATGCAAAAGAATTAAAGTATCAAACACGCATTACTACTTTGCAGTTAAATATTTAACATTTATTCAAACACGAAAAAAAGCAGTAAATAACACTTATATAATATAATATAACATGTTTATTTATTGAGATGCCCCTATGTACCTTGTTATAGGAGGTAAAGATCAGGAGAAGTAAATATGAAGTGTAATTATGAATACTGATGTTAAATTAAGCTATGATGAGTTTTCACTGTTAATTTACCATCTCAATTACATGTTGATGTCTCCATGACCAAGTTAAGCAGATGAGACTGAGGACAACTATGTAGAAGAAAAGATGTTCACTTTGCCTAATATGTAGCTTGACAGAGTTCTCCATGTGTGCCCTGGTGTTCTCATGTTTCCTTACCTCCTCAACCCTCACTCCCTAACTGTCCGTGCTGGATCTGTCCCCGTTGTTTTAAAAAGCTAAATAATGCATGAGCATGACGTCATCCAGCTAGCCAAACCTGTCTGGTGTACAGCTAGTACAGAAGCTTCGCATGTACTGCTTCCCTTTCACGCTAGTCTGCTGTCTGATTGTGAGGTCAGGCTGATCTGATATCAGCTCTTTGGCCTGCAGAATCTCCGCCAAAGTTCTCCTCTCAAACGAGACTTGGAGGAGTAGTGCTCGCGCTGGCGCTCGCCTGTAGAGACTTCTCCTGACGAGAACGCGCAGTTAGGGGGGCCAAATCGTTTTGGCCCCACGCTGAATCTATTTGAGGACGCTGATTGGCTAACGTGTATGTCACTCATTTATATCTTTAATCAGCTATTGGCTAAACTGCTTCATAGACCCGCCTCTTTTGGGCCAAAACGATTTGGCCCCCCTAGCTGCGCGTTCTGAGACGTGTCGTGCACACAAGCGGAGAGCACGAGCAGACAGGCACACAGCCAGAGGGCGAGCAGAAAAAGCATATATTTTGCTCAGATATCATATTTTACCCATATTACTGGGTACATTCCATAGTTCAAAAACACAAATATTGACAATTTGTATAATTTATGATTATTATAATTATTATTATTTTTTTTATTTTTTTGTGTGGCTCAAGGTGGGGCCAGGCCCCATGGCCCTCTATTGACCAGCCGCCACTGACTATATAGGGAAAGTTATATAGTTTAAAGTGTACAAAATATTCTTTCAAAATAATATAAGTATGATAAATTTATTAGATTAAACTATTATTTTAAATTGGTTAATATATGATTGTGATTGTAATTATATATATATATACATATATATATATATTTGATATATACAATGTGTGTATATATATATATATACATATATATATACATATATATATATATACATATATACATATATATATATA
>NW_022280172.1:165373-173728 GCF_004355925.1 Anarrhichthys ocellatus
TATATATATATATTTGATATATACAAGTAAACTTGTATGGAATTAATTTAATGCAATTCATAGAAACTCAAGGTCTTGTTTATGTTGCATTCTTGGTTAATTCACATTTAGTAACAAATTCATGCTTGTGTATAGTTTTGATATAATCATTATTAGGTCATAAAGTTAGCTAAGACATTGTAGACAGTTGATGTCATTTGGCAGCAAATCACCACAGAAACGTCAAAAAGGACTTTAATGAAGCCCAAGTGAACTGATACACCAATAGTAATAAGATAGACTCAAAGTCATTCACTTTTCCCTCATATATTATTTATATCATTAATAAAGACATTGTGAGAATATACACTGTTCATACATATAAAAAAGAAAAGAGAAAGAGAAAAAGACAGACACAGCTGTACTAATATTCTAATGTGTTCAGTGGGTTTCAATAGGCCACATTATGCAGCTTAATCCACTGATGTATTCTGCACCTTCACCTGCAGCAGTGTGACAATAGCAAGCTTTTCTCCTCCAGCACAACTCTGCAGCTCAAATTGAAAGCTGGCCTTCATGTACCAGTCAATGATGGGTGAAACGGATCTTATTAGATCCAGTAAGACTGGAAGTCATATTTTAAATGTACTGGCTGCATGGGCTGCCCATTGTGTTATTTTTACCTATTATTGAGAATGTCAAGATAACACCCTTTAAAAGATTGAGTGGTTGAACTTAAATATTTCTACTTATTAATGAAATTCACAGTGCTTTCCTAGATGGTATGTTGTGCTGAAAAGTCCATGCAGTCAATGGAAAGATGAGCGTGAACAAACTCACACACACAAACATCAGAGCATACAAACAATTCAAGCTAATATTTGAGGTTTACTTCATAAACACAGAGAAATGAGGAAAAAGAAACAATGTACATTCTTAGAGCAGTCGGAGGTTGATGTGTTTCTTGCTAGCTACAGGTTATGTCTGTGGGGACTGCCCCTTGTTCCGACAGCCCATTTTCTGAAAACTCAATAGTCCAAAAAATGTCCCTTTTGTCCAACAGCCGGTTATCCCAAAAACAAATGCCTATTGTGTATTGTGAAGGTCAATTGCTCCACAAAAGCACACTCTCCCTGCAATAAACAGAAGCATGTTGCTATTTATTATGCAGAATGATGTCTGTTATGTGTCTAGAAGGATGTCTTGTTCGTAGCGCCAGTTAACATCATAGCTAGGCCAACATGAAATTCAGCAACGTCCTCGAAGTAGTAGTAGAGTAGGGGTCGGTTGTAAGGGTGCTCAGCGAGTCAGTTTAGTCCCTGCCACATACAGCCAATCATAATTTGTGACGTCATCTGTAAAGGCAGGATCCAGAGCTGATCTGGCAGGCCGAGCACATCTGGTACCTACACCTGCAAGCCATTGTTTTCCTGCTTAATTTTTGGTTGAACCCAAGAAAGTAGAAATAAGTAGCCAACTAGTGCAGACATAACAATAATAATTTTATTAATTTAGCACTTTTCAAGCTTAAGCACAAGATGCTCCAGAAAAAAAAGATTCACTGAATAAAAATGTCAAAATCTGAAACCTATGCCTCCCTATATGACAAATTACTTCCCAATTTTTTGAGCCACCAGCTGCCACTGCTATGAACGTTAAATTAGGTAAGACACAAAGTTTTGTTTCGACAACTTGTAGATTAACTTCAGCTGTGAATTAGGTGCCGATCAGATCTGTGTCTCCCGGTCTGGTTCAAATCTGACATTATTTGGTTCTGCAAGGGTCCAGGTCCCAACTTTCCAATAACAGATAGCTGGTACCAGCTATCTGTTATTGGAAAGTTGGGAAAATGTGTTCTCGAAAAAAAGACAGAAATGTAGTACATTTCTGTGTCTTTTTTCGAGCACATTTTTAGGCCTATGAAGAATCTTACCACAGGAGGACAGCCAGTTAATGGCTGCTCTTCCTGGTGTGCCTCCGATGGTTATATTTGGCAGACACACCAGTCTACATGAAAGATGTTGTATTCAGCAGGTGTTAAGGGAAATTAATCCTCAGAGGGAAATCACTTACTAATTTCCTGCAGGTGTTGTGCTTGCCTATAATTGGTCAAGAGGTTTGCCGTCCTGTTAGCCTGCATGCAAGAGGCTTTTTCCTTTATATTGAATTAGTTAATTAACACAGTTGATATAACAATGAGCCTGCACCTGCACTTACATGCTTTTTAGTTGTAAATGTCACTATTTAACTCTGTGTTGTCTTGTGGCTGGCATACATGCACCCAATGGCATACATGTACCCAATGGCACTGAATGAAGGAGTGAGGAGCGACTGAAACAGACATGAGTCAAGACAGACGACACGGCAGGTACGGCACAGAAGCTCCAGAGACTGAGCAAAATATGATTGAAAGAACGTCCGCGACCGACGAGCATAATTTCCAGCCTGATGCTGGAAATGATGCTTTGCAAATGTTGCACCTCTTCCTGTATCCGCTGTGTGGTGGGACAGAACACGGGCAAACATGCATTATGTTGCTCTATATCATGTGTAAACCACATTGTGTAAAAGTCATGTAAATCGGATGCTGTTTGTCAGAAAACGCAGATTTGCTTTCACCAGCAGGTGGCGCTGTGAGTATTACTGAAAATTAGCTTGTAGACATCCTCAGGCCATGACTGTTATCGAGCATGGGATTTGGGATTTGAGTTTGGGACTGTTTGGAACAACAAGGCCATTCGAGTTACATCATCTTTTTTGATGGGGAATCACGTAAAGTAGCTGCCCGCTACAACTAAGCTATTCTGTCAAACGTGAAGCTTTTAATAATTTTTAATCACAACGGTCTTGAGATTGTACTGAACAAAATTGAAGAGTATGAGACAAATTCCCTAGGAGGAGTTCGTTAAAGTATAGCGACTAGAAATGGGCAAAAATCGATTGAAAAAAATCACACAAAAATGAAAATGGCTGACATCCGGTACGGTTTAGAGCATGGCCCCAAGATACTTTTTTTAAGTCTCTATGTGATACATATACCTACCAGATTCCATACATCTGGGTGAAATGTAACGCTGGGGCTACTCTTTTGAAAGTTTGTAGGGGGCGCTATGGAGGCAATTTAAAACAGCCAAGCCAAAAACTCATATGAAATATGTCATCCTATTACCTATGACCCATGTGCAAAGTTCCATGAGTATTTGAGCATCTCAAGCCACTAAACCATCAGCTTCCTTTTTCATGGCGAATGATGCATTGCCATCATTCGCCATGCTGGACCTGCGCTGGCTCTTCAGGTCCAGCGCAGACCCGCTGTGGAGCACGTCTTCAACTTGAGCTTGAAGCTGGGGAGAGTACCACAGCTGTGGAAAACATCCTGCGTGGTACCAGTCCCAAAGACCCCGCAACCCAAGGACTTCAACGGCTTCACGCCGGTGGCGTTAACATCCCACCTGATGAAGACGCTAGAGAGGCTGGTCCTTGTACATCCCCGCCCCCTGGTGAGCTCATCTTTGGACCCACATTGAGATTGTGAGATCTTATAAGTACCTGGGTGTTCACTTGAACAATAAACTGGACTGGACTGACCACATACACACACTTTACAAAAAGGGTCAGAGCAGACTGCTGAGGAGACTGAGGTCTTTTGGACCTTCTTCGACTCTGTGGTGGCATCAGCCATTTTTTGTGGAATGGTCTGCTGGGGCAGCAGCATCTCAACAGCCGACAGGGAGAGACTAAACAAACTCATCAAGAAGGCCAGCAGTGTGCTGGGGTGTCCACTGGATATGGTGGAAGTGGTGGGAGACAGGAGGATGATGGCTAAACTATCATCCCTGATGAACAACACCTCCAACCCCATGCAGGACGCCTTGGCAGCTCTGTGCAGCTCCTTCAGCCACCGGCTGATTCACCCCCGGTGTGTGAAGGACAGGTACTGCAGGTCCTTCCTTCCTGCCACTGTCAAGCTGCACAACCAGCTGTGCTCCCAGGAGACCACTAAAAACAAAACAATCTGTGGAATATAAATACACTGTGCAATACAACAATTATTCTGTCTGTATATATAATATTTTTTGTTATAGTTATTTTAGTTATTGGGGATTTTTTTTACTTTACTTATTTATAATACTTGTTTTGATACATTGTTTTTTACTATGTCTCTTGTTTGCACTATCCACTATGCTACTGTAAATTTCCCCACTGCGGGACTCATAAAGGATTATCTTAATTTATCTTAAAACAGTTCTGGATCCGGCAACTAATTTATATGTTCATGAATGTTATGCTGGCAGACTTCTAAAGGACTTGTTTGAAACCATGGATGTATTTATACAAATGGCAATAGCAACCAACAATGAAGATGATGTTCAAAAAAGTTCTAAAATTGCTGATATTATTCTTTCCCGAGACACAACACCAACGTGCATAGCATGCTCATATAGCTGGAGGTGTGTCAACGGTTTAATAGACGTCGCTTTAACAAAGGTGGTCAATGGGGAAAATACTTTTTAGGCAGCAGGGGATTTATTGTTGCAACAGCACAAGTGGCCACTGGAAAAAAGTTGGAAGCAAGGTTGTTCTATGTTACTTGTTACTGGTCTATGTTACTTTTAACTAAATAGATTTCTGATACCTCATTAAATGTCTGAGAGTCAGCACATTGGTCAAATGTGGACAAAGTGTAGTGTTTTGCAGGACACACAAAAACGAAAGAGTGTTGGAGTGGAAGATCTGCATGCATGAGAGAGTATAACTGTACTGTACAGAACAAAAAGCTTTAGGCCTAGGAGTGTGTGTGAGAGTGTGTGCTTGTGCCTTCATTCATGTCATCACACATCAGTTCTTCTTTTCTACTACTGCAACCATCTGAAAAGCATAGACCTCTTCTCCTTTCCTCTCTTGTCCTCTCCTGCTTCTTATTTTTCCTAGTTTCCTCTCCTCCCTCTCCTCTCTTCTATCTATCTGTCTTGGTGAAAGGCCAGCGTGAGCACAAAGGCCTGCCGTGGTAGGTAGTTATAGAGCTCCATTGTCACACAGCCTTTCACTATCTGCTCCATCTTAATAAGAGCAGTCATCATTTAGAGTCTAAGTCGCTCACAGTCTTTAATTATGACGTATCGATTGTCTCGTTAAGTCTAGTTTGGCTTAATGAAATCTATTGTTACCTCTAATTCTGCCTTCCATTGTCCCTCCTCGCAGCGTTCGGTGTTTTTGATATGGACCTGGGTTCTCTTTGTGCTGTCTAATCTGACTCTGTGTGTGTTTGTGTTCTCATGTGTCTGTTTCTGTATGTTTGTGTCTTGGTTTATCTGGTTGTGTCTCTCTGTGTGTTCTTTTTTCAATGTGCGTGTAAATCTTTGTGTGTGTGTGTGTGTATCGGCGTTGATGGGTCCCCGCTCTAAAACGCGCTGCTGTCACCGTTTATCTGCTGCTTCCTGATTCCCTTCCATCGACTCTCAGCCAATCAATTCACTAAATGATGCAATTATACGCCCTCCCTCTCCCCCTCCACATTTAAAGTTGAGAGGTTTATTTTGGATCAATCCAGACCACTTTGTGTGCAAATTACACAATTGCATTGCCTTCAGATTCTTTAGGCAGCCCAATTGGAGAGAGCCCTGGGTGTGAATGCCTAATGAGAGACCCTGTCCTTCAAAAAGGCTCTGTCTAACACTGGCAGAGACAATTAGAGAAGCGGCAGAAAAATATAATGGCCATTTCCTGTTTCTTCACAGGACTACACTCCTCAAGCTTTACACCATATTGGATTCGGAGGCAAGTTCCATTCACCAAAATCCATTGGTTCAAATGCTGCTTTAAGTTGAAACCTGGCGTCATTTTGAGCCTGTTCATTCGTCTACACTGCACAAAAGCCTTTGTAAAGGTTCTCATCATCTCTCACAAGGCCACACAGTTAGGACCATCAACATAGGTCCCACTCTCATTGGCCATCAAAGTCAGCATATGTTCTCATGATGCACTATACAAATAGTTTTACTGTCAAGATCTCTGAACCATTGTATCCTTGAGGGTTGAGCCGTGAAGAGAAGTAGAGATATGTGATAATCTCCGAAGAGTTATTTTATTACTATAAAATTATTTGATATATTGTTTTGGACTGTGAAATAATTTGGAAACTTTGCCATCCAGCTTTAACTGCCTATGTCACGGCCACGGAGTGGATAATGGTGGCAGTAATTGGTGGTGATTAAACAAATTTAAAATAAAGATGGACAAAACAGAACCTCCAATGCCACCTTTGTTAGAGACTTTTAAGGCATCATTTACACTTGTCATTTCAAGTGTTTCTCATCAGCATAAAATCCAAATAAGATTCATAACAGTTGCATTTACACATGAAAATATAGGTGTATATATATACAGGTGTATAGGTGACATATTGTGATCAGATCGGCCAAACTACCTCCGGAAGTTGTAAGGAACGCATTAAACACAAGTGTAAATGTAAAAGCTCCTCCAGAGGTGCCTTGAACAATCTGATTTGAGCATTTACACTTAGCTTTTTTGAGATTAGATAGTTTTCTGATCTGCCCAAGATGTTTAAAGTGACTAAGTGTAAATGGGTTCTAAGATTTCTTATTTACACAAGCTCAATAGGCCTTTCTCAGAGCAGAAATTTAGATTTGTCATGAAAGCACAGGTGTTGCTTGTGGTGGAAATGAATGTATTTCCTTGTGAGAAATCAAAAGTATCTTAAGCTCTCTGTCTTTAAGAATTTATTACAGGATAAGATATAGAAAAATTATCTAGCGTGTACAAGTCATCAAACATGAGTCAATGAGTACTAACAGAGTCACAGAGTACTATTCAGCTGAAGAGGGCCAGAGTTCCTTCACCCGGTGAGAATCAAGGAAGTCTGACGTCTTCCTCGGTCTTGAGAGGAGCATAAATACCCCTCAGAGACGTACTTCGCCCCGTCAATCAGGAGACAGCGTGTTGTCAATGTTTAGTTAGCCAGCTCATATGGACTATGGTCATTTACCTATGATAGGAAAGAACATGTTTTTCAGTCATGCAAACACGGCTGACACAGAAAAATAGGTTCAAACTATAGAGACGTGACAGATTCAACCTAAAGAGAAGTAACAGAGTTCATTAAATACATTTTTCTCCGACATTACTAATAACACTAATGATGGCTCTGATCCAGTGAGAGTGAGAATAAGCCATCATGTTGCTAACCATCATTAATTTGATAATTTACATTTGTGCCTTTCCTAGTATGACAAGTCAAAATGTCTTCTTTGCCTATTATTTTAAATATAACTTTGTCGGATCATATAGAAGCATACATTCGGCTGTAGCTACTGAAGAATTGGTTCATGACTTTTTCTCTGTACAATATTATATGCTCTCCAGATAAAAGAGATTTACTTGGCAGTTGTTTGTCACAGGTGATATTACCACAGGTAGTTGAAGCTATATGGGGACTCACAAACATAAACATACTGTCTTCCTCAGTTACTCTGCTTCCAGCGCAGCTTGTTGTAATCAGATTTCGCCCTTATGCTGTCTCTAGGTGAAAAAAAAAATCTGCCTGATGCCTGAATTATTTACAAATAAATATGAAACTAATAACATTTATACTCCTCCGTGAATCGCCACCTTATCGTGGTGGAGGAGTTTGAGTGGCTCAGTGATCCTGGGAGCTATGTTGTCCGGGGCATTAGCCCCTGGTAGGGTCTCCCAAGGCAAACAGGTTTCAGGGGAGAGCCCAGACTAAGAGCGGTTCAAAACAACCCCTATGATAGTTAGCCCACGGACTACAGCCACCTCGCCTGGACCAGGGAAACCGGGGCACCCTCCCGGAGCCAGACCCAGGAGGGGAGCTCGTAGGCGAGCGTCTGGTGGCCGGGCCTTTGCCCATGGGGCCCGGTCGGGCTCAGCCCGAATAAACACCATGGAGCAGCCACCCTGTGGACCCACCACCCGCAGGGACAAGCATCGGGGTCGGGTGCTATGCAGACCGGGCGGCGGGTCAGGCGGGAGGCCCGGGCATGCCGATCGCCGGCGGCATAGACTAGCTCTAGGGACGTGGAACGTCACCTCGCTAGCGGGGAAAGAGCCGGAGCTGGTGCAGGAGGTGGAGCGATACCAGCTAGAAATAGTTGGACTCACCTCCACACACAGCGTTGGCTCTGGAACCAAGCTCCTGGAGAGGGGTTGGACTTTGTCCTTTTCCGGAGTTGCCCAGGGTGAGAGGCGCCGGGCGGGAGTGGGGATACTCACGAGCCCCCGGCTGAGCGCCGCTGTGTTGGAGTTCTCCCCGGAGAGCGAGAGGGTCGCCTCCATGCGCCTTCGGGTTGCGGGGAGCAAGGCTCTGACTGTGGTTTGTGCTTATGCACCAAACAG
>NW_022280172.1:173738-195861 GCF_004355925.1 Anarrhichthys ocellatus
GGGGGGGGGGAACTGCTAACCCGGACGGAGGACATCGTCGGGCGGTGGAAAGAGCACTTTGAGGAACTCCTAAACCCGACCAACATGTCCTCTGCAGAGGAGGCAGCGCCTGAGGACCTAGGGGGAGGCTCACTCATATCCCTGGCAGAGGTCGCCGAGGTAGTCAAAAAGCTCCTTGGTGGCAAGGCGCCGGGGGTGGATGAGATCCGCCCTGAGATGCTGAAGGCGCTGGACATGGTTGGGCTGTCCTGGCTGACACGCCTCTTCAATGTCGCATGGGGGTCGGGATCAGTGCCCATGGAATGGCAGACCGGGGTGGTGGTTCCCATTTTCAAAAAGGGGGACCGGAGAGTGTGCTCGAATTACCGGGGTATCACACTACTCAGCCTCCCGGGGAAGGCTTATGCCAGGGTGCTGGAAAGGAGGCTCCGACCGCTTGTCGAACCTCAGATACAAGAGGAGCAGTGCGGATTCCGTCCCGGCCGTGGAACAGTGGACCAGCTCTTTACCCTCGCAAGACTACTGGAGGGGTTCTGGGAGTTTGCCCAACCAGTCTACATGTGCTTTGTGGACTTGGAGAAGGCTTTCGACCGGGTCCCTCGGGGGGTCTTGTGGGGGGTGCTGCGGGAGTATGGGGTGCCGGACCCGTTACAACGGGCGATCCGGTCTCTGTACGGCTGCAGTAGGAGCTGTGTCTGCATTCTCGGCAATAAGTCAGACACGTTCCCGGTGGGTGTTGCCCTCCGCCAGGGCTGCCCTTTGTCACCGGTCCTGTTTGTGATTTTCATGGACAGGATATCTAGGCGCAGCCGGGGGCGGAGAACGTCAGTCTCGGGGGTCTCGGGATCGCTTCTCTGCTATTTGCAGATGATGTGGTCCTGTTAGCCTCCTCGGATTGCGACCTCCAGCATTCACTGGGGCGGTTTGCAGCCGAGTGGGAAGCGGCGGGGATGAGAGTTAGCACCTCCAAATCTGAGGCCATGGTTCTCTGCCGGAAACCGGTGGATTGCTCCCTCCAGGTGGGGACGGAGTGCCTACCTCAAGCGAAGGAGTTCAAGTATCTAGGGGTCTTGTTCACGAGTGAGGGTAAGATGGAGCGGGAGATCGACAGACGGATCGGTGCAGCTGCAGCAGTAAAGCAGGCGCTGCACCAGACCGTCTTGGTGAAGAGGGAGCTGAGCCGGAAGGCAAAGCTCTCAATTTACCACTCGGTCTACGTTCCTACCCTCACCTATGGTCACGAACTCTGGGTCATGACCGAAAGGACAAGGTCGCGGCTACAAGCGGCCGAAATGAGTTTCCTCCGTAGGGTGGCCGGGCTCAGCCTTAGAGATAGGGTAAGGAGCTCAGTCATCAGGAGGGAGCTTGGAGTAGAGCCGCTACTCCTTCGCGTCGAAAGGAGTCAGCTGAGGTGGTTCGGGCATCTAATTAGGATGCCTCCTGGACGCCTCCCACTGGAGGTTTTCCAGGCACGTCCAACTGGGAAGAGACCCCGGGGAAGACCCAGAACACGCTGGAGAGATTACATCTCCCAGCTGGCCTGGGAACGCCTCGGGATCCCCCAGAATGAGCTGGAACATGTTGCCGGTGAGAGGGAGGTCTGGGTCGGCCTGCTTGACCTGCTGCCACCGCGACCCGACCCCGGATAAGCGGTGGAAAATGGATGGATGGATAACATTTATTTAAAACGTTAAATTGTCAGTGAGGACATAAAACTTTATATAATGATTACATATGTAATTACCGAAAATTATTATTATTTTCTATAAAGTTGTATGTCATTTAAGAAAGAAGAAGAAACACTGTATGACTACAACTGTACAAAAAATGAGAAACAATTGTAAAATGTAATTATTGTCATAATACTTAGCAGGTGTGTTAATTAACATATGTCTTATTTATTGAGTTTTGTTTATAATTCAAAAAACAAAAAATGTACTAATTACAAATTTAGAATCAATTTCAGCAAAGTGAAGTTTCTTTTTTTTTTAGGTGTATAGGTGATGTATACAGGGTGTATAGGTGTATAGGGCACCACCCTGTGATCAAGGACCAATAACCAAACTATAAACTAAGTCTCAAAATTGGTGTTCACTCACAATGTCAACAGTCAAAGTAGTACTATTCCACATTCAGAGAGAACAGTGAAGGTATGAATTTGAGCACAGGCCACGATATCAGATCGGCAGCCACGGCACTGATCTTTGAACTGATAAAGTTACAATTACCAACCTCACTCAGGGGGGACTGATTTAACCACAACACCATTATAGCAGCATGGAATACAACAGTAGTTTCTACACAGCACTAACGGAACTCGGTGGTCTGTAAGATCACACAATAACACATCATTATTACAGATAAACTTAGAACAAAACAAACAAGGTTATAAACACACTATGACCTATCTCTGCCCAGACACAAGCCTCTTACTCTGAGATGACATTTTAGCGGTCGATGTGGTTTTTCGAATTTTTTTATTCATTAATTATAGGGAGCTTCAATATGGCAGTAGTTAAGGGAATTTTCTTTTTTACGACCGGCAAATGTCGACTTGATTGGCAAGAGAATTTGTTCTTTTCTTCCTCTGAAATTATTTTTTTTTCCTTCTGCAGGCAAGTTGTCTGCTTCTCTTTCTGGATCCAAAACAGTCTATTGTTCGACCAGCGAATGTAGAAGCATTCCTAGGTTTTCTTAAAAGCAACAACGTTGTTTGTGCCTCCTTTCATGCGAATCAAATCGCGTGGGATGGCACAGAGTTGTAGTTAGCGCTGATTTTTATAGTCTCATTGACACCAGGGCCGCAGCGCAGGGAGCCCCCCGTGGTGCCTATGGCCCTCATCCAATGAGACCCCAGTGTTGAGTTTGGACCAAACATCACACCTTGGTGAGATTTAACGTGTCGTGGGGCTTGGTGTGATTTTAACCCAAATCAGGCTGTTGATGTAGGCCCAACTCCCTTTGTTCCAACCACATGGTGAAGTCCCAACAGCGCACAGAACCGTCAATTTAGGTTGGCATAAGCGGCATGTGCTGTTTTTGTGCCGAATTAAAATAGAGTGAAAATTCCTTTAGGTGAGTCAAACCTGTTCAGGGAAGTAGAACACAGTAAACAGGTCAGGTCAGGTTCTCAGGTCTAGAATAGGCTAGTTTCAAACTAATGACAATCTTTAAGTTAACATGTATTGTTAGCCCTTTAAATCAGCCTATAACAAACCAGTGGCCTACCCGCTGACCTGCCAATATCTCATTTATGACTCACCTGATCCGTGGGTTCACTGTGAACGTGTCGATTCTGAATCACACAGTGCATTGCTGGTACAAGAACAAAATGTGTTTCTTCAGCCCTGCCTTTTTTTGTCTCCATATCACCTTCCCCCTGCAATGTATTTTAAACTTAAAACATCTCCCCATAGCCGTACCTCTAAGCGTCTTCCTCCCCTGTGAATGACACACAGACTGACAGCTCTGCTCCAATGCTTTAAAGGAGTCATTCACCCAAATCCCTGTCTGACCCTGGCCTTTTGCTCTCTTTCTTCTGTGCTTAGTTCAGGGTCTAACACCAGTCAACTATAAAACACTCTGATCCCTGGCCATGACTAGTCCCCTGTGTGTGTGTGTGTGTGTGTGTGTGTGTGTGTGTGTGTGTGTGTGAGCGAACTGGACAAATCTGCCAATCTATTCCCCAGCAGCAGTCCTGAGCAGTCAAACATGGCTGGCAGTGCTGGCTGACTGGAGGGATGATGGATGGAGGCTTGGTTAGCTCTGCATCATGTACTGAACATCAAGGGTGCAAATGTGGCAGGCAGGAACAGGTCTGCAGTTACAAAAGCACGGCAGTGGCCATCAGTAACAAACACTGAGACTGGAGCAGAGAAGGTCGTATTGGTTAGCTCCCAGTGTGAAGAGGTATAAACTGGGCTTGTTCTGCCCAAATCCCAGCGTGCAGAGGTTTAAACTAGGGGTTGTTTTCTCGGCCGCTCCAAATAGGCCGCAGAATAGACTCAGATTGTAAGGGTCAGCTCCAAATAGATACACTGGGATTGTTCTGGCCAATGCTACTCAATGTTGGCATTTCATTACATCACCATTCCATTTCATTCCTTACCGTTTACAAAGGTTTAGCTGAAATTATCTGTACAGACAATGTTAGGTGACTGACAGTTGGAGCACTGCCAAGGCTGGACATGAAACGGTGCTGAGAAAATGATAAGTACAAAAGACCATAAAATATGTGGTTCATTTGTCAATAAATAGTTTTTTAAAAAGTCTATAACAATTTAAAAAGATATAAGCCTGCGGACATAAAACTTCAACTTGGGCAATCTTTTTAAAAGAGGACAGCTCTAAATACAATGATCACGCATAGCAATTTGATCACTCAAACCACTTGCCGAGGTTGCCTGGGATGCATTTGAGCGCATATTTTGTGTTTTCTTTTAATTTCTTTCAGACTAGGCACTGAAAGAGCATTACTGCCTCCTGCCAGTTGAAAACAACAAATTGGATCTTTGCAAACAGAAATGATGTACATGTTTATTTGTATGTACAGCGGGAAAAAGAGATCCGATCACAAATGGTCAGTGGTCCTTTGTGTCAAACTATGACGGTCCACGTACCCTCAAGTTTGTGAAGTGCAGGACTACCTCTGGCTGTAGTAGTCATGATGGGACGGGAGTAAAGGAGGAGGTCAGTTGAGGTAGTCTGCACAGGGAGCAGGGCAGGGTGGATGTATTTGTCAGACAAACACAGGGCATTCCCCAAGGAGACCACTGTTTGTGTCCCGTAGTGAGACCAACTTATGTATTGAAGCCTATCAGACTACCCCACAGATTGAAAAATAACACTAAAAGGGTATCCAGTGCCAAGGGGTCCGAACCAAGAGTCCATATGTGATGAGTTAGGAGTGAGAACGTGTTGGCAGTAGCACACCTACAGCAAATGGAATGCTACCTTTTGTTAATTACAACAACAACAAAATATAAGAAATAAAAGTCAGCCAGCAGTTCAGAGAAGAAAAATAGGAATCAAATAAAATGTTGTTTGTGGCTTTGCTTCTGTGTGTGTCTGTGGCTGACATTTTGCGAGGTGACTATGCTGTTGCTGTTGTGAAAACTGCATTCCAATTTGAAACCGTAAACAGGTAATGTTGCCATAGATTTAAGTGCTGTGGGTGACAACTTGATTTAGTTTTTTTTGTCTCAATTAAAAGTATGTTGTATTAGCAATTATCAGCTCCTGTCGTCAGTTTACCCATGGATGTATAGACGGGAAATCCTAAAAACATGATGAATCTCAGGCAGACATTTATCTATTTATAAATGTGTGTGTGTGTGTGTGTGTGTGTGTGTGTGTGTGTGTGTGTGTGTGTTCAGATTTGACTAAGTTATGACTCTGAGAAGAAGGATTAGGATTTAAGTTGGATAGTGCCAGCGGAAATCGGACACTAAGGCCGAAGATATACTTACTTTGAACTATGCATTTGTGTGCATGACGGCGACTTACATATAATGCGTCCGTTTGTAGCATTGGTTGTGTTCGTCCTCAGAAATGAATGCAAGTATATCTCCAGTAAGTGTTTTAAAGTGCCTTGAACTGTAACAGTCATTGTTAATGTTGAATACAATAAAAATCAAGACACTTCTGCTTGGACTTTCTTTTGGCTGTATTCTGTCACCTCATTCACACCTCTCCCCTCTCATTCTCGTTTCTCAGAGGCACAACAGCTTCCATAGACAGCAGAAACGCCCTTGAATAAAGACAGTGAAATGGAGGAGAGGTGGGTTAAACGTAAAGTGTTGATGAGAAAGGAGAAGACAGAGAGATGGACATACTGTACAAAGAAAAAGAAATAGGAGAAAAGGGATGGACAGAGATAGGAGGAGAGCTAGACGGGGGGGGAGGGGAGGGTCTATGCGAAGCCCAAATCCAGCTCTGAGTTGGGAGAGGAGGGGGAGGAGGAGGCCCAGTAAATCAGCCAGCCTCTTGTCAACACCTCCCAACAGCTCCCCCCCAGGGGCTTCTGAAGCCACTGAGCTGAGAATAACAAATGGCCGTCATTGGCCAGGCAAAAAGCTGTGATTATAATTATCACATCCCACACTGACCTTGCATAAACCTTAATCCTTCTCCAATGGAGCATTTAAATAGGCTGCCAACGGCGACAGAGATGAGGAGCGAGGGAGGGAGGGGAGGGCAGGGGAGGGCAGGGGAGGGAGGTGATGCGGGAAGGCAGGAGAAGGAGGAATGCGGGGAGAAGGGGAAGGGGAGGCCAACACAAAATGTGAAGACGAGGAAGTGGGAAGGAAAAAGAGCTGCGGGGGTAGAGGAAGAGAGAAGCGAGTCGTGGAGAGGAAGAAGAGGTGAAATCGAGGAAAGCGGGAGGATGAGAAAGAGGCAGGCGAAGCAGGAGGGCGCAGAGAGTGTAGTGAGTGTCGTGGTTCAGCTGCACACCTGGAGGTTCAGCAGTCCAACACAAGGAGTAATGAGGAGGTGAGACTGCAAGTCAGTGAGCACAGGAGAGGAGAGAGCACAAAAAACTACTGTGGGATGTATAGGGACTCTATACAACTTTATCAAGTTGAATAGGGTGAAAATGTAATAGATGAAACATGAAACTTTCCCAGTTGATTACTTGAATTAAGACAATAATATTTTGTAGTTTTCTGAAATTGTACATTTAAATATTCAAATGAGGCATTTTATTTTTTAAATATTTGCTAAGTTGCATACATTTCCAGAGCACCAATTTGAACATAAAACCAGGTTCAAAATTCTTGTTTTATTTAGTTGACTTATTAGGAAAATGAAATAATTAATTAGCAGTCCATAAATCTGAAAAAAACTGCCAACAGCCACAAAAAAACAATTTTGCCATGTTTTTATGAATTAAAAAATTGATATTTGAACGCAATATCTATAGATCAGGCTATGAATGATATATGAATAAACCCCTCTGCAAAATCCTTGAAGATAGCAATGAAGCGGGAAAGTTTGGTGGATGTTAATGCTACTAAAGTTGTAATGAATTTGAATTATACTTTTAAAAAAACACAGCATATTTATACTGATCTCTCTGTATTTGTACGTAAGGTGCCTACATAAGGCTAATATTCCTGTGTTTCCATTGATTATCCATGCACCAGCTGTACATTTCTTCTATTACTTCAAAATAAACTGTCCTACACACACAGGCACAATAGCATGTCTGTATTACATCCGTCCGTTAGGAAGGTGTCATTTTCAAAACACACACCTGTAGTTCTATTTGGTAGTGCACCATTGTGTATTTTTTAAAAGAAGTGGAAACGAAGTTGGATGATTGACAGAACAGCATCTATAGTACAGCCATAATGCTCTCTCTCTTTCTGTCTGGGTGGGTGCACGTAAGAGAGAGCAAACCTCAGGGAGGTCAGAGGTCAAGTGGTTTGACCCTGAGGTCAATTGAGTGGCGCTGCCCTCCCTCCAATAACATTTTACACACTCACATGAACACACAGAGGCACACATCACCTAATTAGGATATGAAGAGCTGAAAATGTGTTGAAAATGCTTCTCTAAACGTTCTGCTCTGTGTGTGAGTGTGATCGTGACACCTTTTCTTCACCATTTTACAACAGCATTAACAACCACAATATTTGGTAGCACATTATTTTAACCCCATCCCCATTCATAAGCCGTATATAAACGCTTAATAATTACTTTATAACACACTATAATGTGGTAGATGTAGGTGAGTCATTTTAAAGTGTTTGTTTTAATGTTAAACATCCAGTTATCATATAACATGTTGTATTTTTTGCAGTATTTATTGGATTAATTAATTATTTTTATAAATAAAGTACTTATTATAATTACATTTATTAATGAAATACTTTTTTTTTAATTCATGAATAAAAACCTCTCCATGACAACTGAGCAAACTATGCGCTAATGAAGGCAATGAGATGTGTTTGAAAGCTTCAAAGAAATCTAGTGAGGGCACCTTCACTTGACTTACGATTTTTGTTGTCAAAGTATTTGACCAGGAATTAACCACAAGCTCAACCTACGTATAAAAAGTTAATAAATGCTTAATAAAACTATAATTATATATGATAAAACATGATGTGCCAATCCACGGATTTTAAACAGGAAGTTCAGTTTACTTGTCATCAGGAGTGAAAACAGTATCATGTGAGCTTTGTCAGGTCTGATGTCATCAGGGTTATCTTGGTTTGAGACTAAACAAACTGGAGGTGTGGAGTCCTAAAAAATGAGGCAGGGGTATCTGATGAAAGATGAGTTGCATTATGGGAGGTTTAGGTTCCAGTGTTTTTGGAGTTCGACCCATATTTTGCTTTATTTACACAGCATGGTTCGGCTCGACTCAACTCACTTTTGGTACCAGGTCCATTTTTCTATTTCTCTTTCTACTGCAGTTAGTTCAACCTAAGTGTTAGCGGGATTCCCAGCTGATTGCCATAGCGACACCCTGTGAATTTCCCGACATCATCTTCAACGGCACACTTGCTAAAGTGAATTGTATGGAGTAGTTTGCGTAGTGTACGGTGCAGGAATTGTGTAGTTTTTGGCATAGTGTTTCAACTAGTGTGTCATAAACATTGTATTAACCTTCAATAAACAGCATCCAGTCAATTTCCTCCTCTAATTGATAAATTATGTATTATAAAACAATACAATAAATTAAGATCCTAATTTCACTGCAACAGTTGTTTGGTTTTATTTTGTAACACAGGTGCATGCCAGAAACTATCACACTTAAAAAAGGAGAAAACCATACATTATTGTGTCATTTAACATTCTCAACATTTTGTTTATATACTGCTTATTAATGCTAAATAGTGATGGTTAGATTAGAGTGTTATAGAATATTTATGATAATTATAAATTTGTGATTCAGTGCTCATTTAATTTCTTAGATATTATTATTATGATTTTTTTAACGATTCTTTTTATGATTCTTTTTATTGATATTATTGATAGCAGCAGTAATACAGATCTCTTCATTAGCGGTCATGGCAGTGTGTTGTAAAGAGATAAGTCATTTTAAAAGGTGTTTATTGAATAGATTCAATGGTAGAAACAATAAAATTGATTTATTGTTGTAATGCAATATACTGTAAGAGGAGAATTACAATCACAGATAGTATAAACAGGCCTGGATTGAATTAACTAACTGCATGTTTTGCTTTACATTACACCCACGCCCACGCGCACGTACACATCACGCACACACACTTGCACACACACCTACACCCACACACACACACACACGTACACAATGGATATGCTGCATTCTGTGAGTGTATACAGTACTTGCACGTAAACATGCACACATTGTTCTTTCCACACGGACACACAAACACACACACAGATATGAGTGTTGTGGACACAGCGCAGGCCACCAGTGCTGTGCTCCCAATCCATAAATCATAATGTTTCAGCAAAAGCAGAATTAAATTTCCCTGCCGGTGTCTTATCAGGCTGAGGAGGGATATACAGCCCATCACCGTGCTCATTTATTATCTCTGTGAATAGGCTTTGGCAGGGATAGGGCTATAACCTGGCGAGAGCAGGCATGGGACTGGATTAGACTATTAACCGGAATAGCATATCAGGGTTAAGTCTATTACCTAAAGCACCAGTATCATGCTCCCCTCTAGATATTCACTATCCTGATCCAGCCATGGCCACGCTGGGAAGTCCCTTTAATTTGTTCCATTATTATCTACAGTGTTCTCTCTCTGTATTGATTTGCACAGTTGAGTGAATTGTCCCCGCAAAGCAACGCTGGCCCTGACCTGAAGTTTCGCCTTGTTAAAACGCTACAGTATCGGCTTGTCAGGCTTCACCACACTGGCTCATTATTACATACCAGTACCTGCTGCAAACAGCCACATCACCCTTGTAGGGAGGTTTCCTGGTGCCCTGCAGTTTAGAAACACTAGTGGCTAGGAAATCATAAGCATGAAGATGACATATATCACAGGGCTGGATCAAGGCTTATATGGGGCCCTGGGCAGAATCTTAAATAAAACAGCTTTGTTAGGTTTAACCAATAAAACATCTTGGTTAGGTATAGGCAATAAAACATCTAGGTTACATTAAAGCAATAAAACAACTTGCTTAGGTTCATGGTTTGGGTTAGAATAATTATGTTTATTATGTAGTTACGTTACATATGGAAAATGAGTTAAGCTGTTACTTGTTACAGTTGATGGAAACACGCCTAATTCGTGTTTCGTTTATTGGGACATTTCAATTTGCTTGATAACTGAATAGAAACACAGCTAGTTTGATGACGCAAGAAGGAGGCAATGACAGCAGGCTTTTTACCATGCCAGCCAGTGTTGACATTCAAAACAGCCAGAACCACATCTGCCTTTAAACATACTCAGGCCATAAACCGTGGTTTCTCTGCATAGCTGAGCTCCATCCAGCCTCCTAGATTTAAGATGACAGTAAGCAGAAACCAAAAACCTCAACAATCCAAATATACTCTTTTTGTGCTCCTTTTCATGGGTACTGGCACAGATTGTTTTTCATTGAAGAGTAATACAAAATAGCATAGTGAAAATGATTAATTGTTTTGCACTGAATACATCATTGTGATTTTCCAAGGAACAGCATTGCAAACTCTTAAAATCAGCTGCAGTTCAACTAAATCAATAAAGTAACACCCCGTAAATAATTGTTATTGTCATCAAATTTAACCATATGCTCGCCAAATGTGTGTTCAGCAGGTAAAATCACTACAAATCAATTCTTTAAATGGTTTAGAGATTTGCAACCCACCAGCATTGCGCTATCTGAGATGATATTTTACGCTAAAAATGAATTATGATCGTAAAAATTTGTTAATCTTTTCCAGATTACACCACCTACTGAGCTAGACATGGAAGTCAGCAGGCAGCTAATCGGACATTTTCACAGAGCAGGACATACTTTTACCTTTTAATAATTAAATTCTTGCTACCAAGGTGCTTTTTGACTAACTTAGTGGCCTCTGCCAGGGATATGGGTGAGGCCCCTCTCTAAGTCTTCAGGTGCTGCCTCCTTTCCAGGGGGTATGTTGGTCGGGTTTAAGAGTTCCTCAATTCATGATGTGGGTCATTGCCCAGGTGAGCGTGGGCCCAGGAGAACTATTGAGTCGGCAGGCGACACCCTTTCCAGGACCCCTCCCAATGACTCCAAGAAGGCCGAATACTCCGAATTACTGCCTGGTGCACAAGCACAAACAACAGTCAGAGCCTTGCTCCCCACAGCCCGTAGTCGCATGGAGGCGACCGGGGGCTCTTGAGTATCCCCACTCCCGCCAGGCGCCTCTCACCCTGGGCAACTCCAGAAAAGGACAAAGTCCAACCCCTCTCCAGGAGCTTGGTTCCAGAGCCATTACTGTGTGTGGAGGTGAGTCCAACTACATATATATCTAGCTGGTACCGCTCCACCTCCTGCACCAGCTCCGGCTCTTTCCCTGCTAGCGAGGTGACGTTCCACGTCCCTAGAGCTAGTCTATGCTGCCGGCGATTGGCTCGCCGGGTCTGCATTGCACACAACCCCGATGCTTGTCCCTGCGGGCGGTGGGTCTACAGGATGGCTGCTCCATGTTGTTTCTTCGGGCTGAGTCCGACCGGGCCCTATGAGCGAAGGCCCGGCCACCAGACGCTCACCGGCAATCTCCCCTCCTGGGTCTGGCTCCGGGAGGGTGCCCCGGTTACCCTGGTCCGGGCGAGTCGGCAGAAGTCCGTGGGCTGCTATACATCAGGGTTTTTTAAGCCGCTCTTAGTCTGGGCTCTCGCCTGAGACCTGTTTGCCTTAGGAGACCCTACACCTCCTCCACCACGTTAAGGTGGAGATTCGCCACCTTAACATGAGTAACAATCTAAATTTCCAACATGTGATCAGTTTATCTAAATAATACTCATCTGGAAATGTATGCTGACTCTGGCCATGTGAGACGTATTTTTGTAATTACTCTCATTTCCAAAAAGGTTACACACAGGTCTGCATTGCGTGCTAAACCATTGGGGTATCAAAAACTATTGTAAATCAAGAAACAACAATTTGGTGATAGCTAGATAGCTAGACAGCTAGCCAACTAGCTAGTAGCCAACTAGAGGCTATCTACTAACTAGCAGACAGAGACAGGTTGGTTTAATTTGCTCTCAATTTGAACTAGTATTTTTAAATTTCAACTCTGCCGACCTTTGTCTACCCATCTGGCATGTGTACTGATATTGGGTGCTAGTGGAGCCATAGACACCAAGAGACACTAGGAAGTAATTAAAAATGTCCTTGCATGATTTCAGGACATTTTCAGATGTCCTCCTGCCAGTCACTGATGGCTGATAGATGTGGTACTGTAGCTACTGAATGTTCCCAAATATCAATCATTGTTTACAACGCTACTAGCGCTAAACCGGAAGAATGAATGCAAATGCATTTGAGCCAGAAAGGGGGGGGGCAAATGGGCAGGGCAGCATAAGGTGAATTGTAATACTCATTTGGCCACAAGAGGCTGAAGTGCGCCTCCAGCCCTTGTTCTGAATAGGAATAAAAGCATCCATGTTTTCTTCCATGTGAGTTTTAATTTGCATAACTTGCTAACACACAATACATACCTTGTGTTTAAGAGTGCACGGAGAAATAAAAACTCATCTGGAAGAGGACATGAATGCTTTTGCTCCTATTTAGAAGATTAGCCTCATGTGGCTGAAAGGAGTATTTCAACAACTAAAAAATATCCTAAAATTATTGTTTTGCAGATTCTGAAAAATCCTGAAAAAATGTCTTCTAATTTCAGAGGGAGAAAAAAAAGTTATAAAAATGGTCACCTGGCAAAACTTTTTTACAAAACCTGTGTCACAGATGAAAAAGAAAATAATTAAGGAACTTATGAAGATTATCTTGGCAAAACCTTTTCTTTCACCTGTTCTTAAGTCATAAACACAGGAGATTAAACAATATAGATCAGACTTGAAAATGAATGACCAGAATTTTTTTTGTCTGTCATTGTTTTAAACAAACTTTAAAACAATATCAACCTGGCCTTTAATACGTCCTGACTGGCATTAGGAAATATTACATGCGGACATATGAACATGGAGTTTGATAGTACTCAGATGTCTTCTTTGCCGGTGTTGAGCTAATCTGTGTTCAGGTTCTGACGGACTGACTGGCTGCTCATCAGCGTAAGAGGAGGAGACATCTGTGGTTCTGACAGCTGATTGGCTGTCAGAGGCTCCTCGGGATGCAGCCAGGCGTTGGATTGGCTGCACGCCTCTCGGTCAAAGTGACATGCTAATGTCATTGAAGTAGACAGTGATAATGTCATTCCAGGTAGATAATGTGTTTGGACTAGGCTGAGGTAGTAGGACGATTGCAGTGATAATGAATCAGGACAATATAACTGCAGTTAAAGGAGATGATCAACACTGACAACTTACTGATGAATAACTTTATTATTTTCTACTTTGATTCAACATTTTCCTCTAATTTGTCGCCTTTAATCTAACCTTTATTTAAGCAGGCAGGCATTTAAGAATAAATTCTGATTCAGAATGACAGCCCAGCTGTTAAATTACAGCTGCAGAACTGGCAGCTATAATTATATTGTAATACTATGTAAAGGAGGTCTGGATGGAAATTACACAGTGTTCCTGAAAGTACTGGTTCATTCTGCGATTTCAATTATATCTCTCTGTGAACTGTACTCTCCAGAAAACCACCAATTTTACACATTATATAAAAGACATGCATGAATATCAAAACAATGACTTCATTGGATTTGGGACAAAATATATTTTTTACAAACAAGAGCCTGAAAGATTTAAGTTGCAATGTTTTGGTAAAAGTACTCTTGCCATGCGTCAGCATTGTAATCCCTTTCAGACCTCTTAGCGTAAATGTGATTGCAATTTTACACGTTGGTCTCATGTCTGAGCGTTTTTACTCACTCCGACCCTTTAAATTATTAGTTACACTTCATTTTGACTCTTTCCATAGTGGTCATGGCTGTAAACAAACATTTATGGAAACTTGTGTTTAAAAGCCTAAAAGTCACAACTTTTACAGATTAATGAAGCCAGCAACGTCACAGGTTACATGTGTGAAGAGAGCTTTATAGGGGTAACCACCAGGTCATTTTCAGCTTCCTGGACCAATCAGTAAGCTAAATACACAATGATCCATCTACAACAGTCAAGAAAAATGATATAATACATATACAATGACTGGGAGATATGTTATACTTTGATTAAAATTTGATTAATTCAAGTTTTAAAATTAATCTTGCAAAATGTCATCACAGTGAAATAAAAATAAAAAGTAAAACTTTTACAATGTGCAAAAAAGATTATTTTCATTTAAAAAGAAAGAAGTGATAGCAGGCTACATTATTAACTGGGATGAGTTACAACAGTCACGCAGTTTACTGATATGCACCTGATGAAATTGTCAATTTTTTTAATGAAATATCATCTCTAATTGAAGGCAGAGTCGACTCCTTTTTGCAGTCTGTCCCTGCCATGTCAACAGGTTCTCACCCCCAACTTGTCATACGTATATGGACACTTGTTAAGGCCCATTGGTGTCACTTTGTATCACAGTAGCCCTTTAGTATCATTTTTCAATGTGCAGGGTAGTGCACTTCAACGACTGGTAAATGTTACATTACGTACGCTACATAAATTAAGTATGTTACACATGCAACATATGTTGTGCTACTGGTTTCGATAAAATTCATGGTTTGGGTTTAAATTAAATAATAAATACTATACGTGTAAGTTAAGTACTTTACGTACACAGCGTGAGTAAGTCAGTTTCACACAGAAAAAGTTGGTTTCACAACAGGACAAAAACAGCGGTCTCCTGGGTGAAAGTCCTGTGTTTGTTTGACCCAGTCTTCCACTCTGACCTTCTGCCTATGTGGACTTTATAGGTATTTATACGACATCACCTGACTTTTCTTTAATCCTGTCATAATTAATATGACCAGAGGCAGCTCTGCATGTCCAAAGCTGACGCTGGGGGAGAGCATAGTTTGATACGTAGGGCCACTGACCAAGCTGCTTTGTTATCGAGTTGGGAGTGAGAACGCCCTGGTAGCTGGGTATTTAACGCTAACCAATCTGATGCCTGCAGATATCATACTAATTTCAAAATGGATTTAATTCATTTTTGGGAGATTTTTGATTTTGGCTACATTGTGCGGCCACAGTTCCTTAACAAATTAGCAAATAAATTAATGAAATGAATTAAGACCTCACAAAGGCTGTAATTAACAATTACTTTATTAATTGATTAATTTCCAGATCCTTTTATTAATTGTTTTGTCTATAAAATGTTAGAAAATAATGAAAAATGTATGTTATAATTTCCCATGGCCCACGGTTGTAGAATGTATTTTCTTCAACCACCAATCTAAACAGTCCAACAGTATTAACTCCTAAAAGTATTTGTATTGAAAAATGAAAAGTGTCGAAAACGGTGATTATCAAAGTAGTTACCGATTGATTTTGTGTCGATCAACTGATTGTTACATTAAATTACATAGTTCCATTCAGCAATATTTAGGTATAGCCAACCTAATGGAAAGTACTGTTTTGCTGTTTTTAATAAAACCTAAACACAATGACACACACACACACACACACACACACACACACATCTACAATGCTAAAAAAACATCATGGCCTTAGAGCTGATATGGACAGTATATGAGAGTAGAGTAAAGGCTGCTTCCATAATAGCTCCTACTGTATTATACAACTGTCCAGTGGAAACCTTGCAGCTTCACTGCGAGTGTGTTCTGCTCTGAATTCTCTTATATGCTGATTCAGTTCAACAACGACTAGCTTTTCCTCACAACTATGATGCGAGGGCGGGTGTTTGTGATAGGACCCAGAGAGGTTGTAACGAAAGGCCACAGCAACTAGCCGCTTCCATTGAGATGCAGATCTGGGCTAATTAATTCTCATGTTTAAGGGAATTAAACATTTTTCTGGAGAAAAGAGCACGCTGGTGGGAGGCGCTTTAATATGTAGCCCAGATAAAAGGAGGAGTGTGTTTTCTCCGTGACAGACATACATTTATTCACATTTCCCCAGCCAATTTCATTTCAATGTAAAATGAGGAGAAGAGGTTAGGCAACACAGAGAGAAGAGTTAGCTAATAGAAAACAATGGCGGTGTTTTATTCTACAGAGCTATTCTGCCGCTGTCAGCGCTCTCTCCGCGGCCGCACAATGCATAGAGACAAAGAGAGAGAGCAGAGGGGCCAAGTGCCTCTTCTAAAACACACAACAGCTTATTAACCCCAACATGCCCACACACGCACACACACAGAGCGCAGCGGCGGGCTGCAAAGCGATATCAGGCAGTAATATATTGAGGTTATATTCAGGTTGTAATGGTGTTATTAAAGCAACAAGCTCAGGCTGAATAGAGAGAAAATCCTATTAAAATAATTATAGAGGGCTGGTCAGTGTGTGTGTGTGTGTGTGTGTGTTAAGAAAAGAGACAGAGACCTGCACTGCATTTGTTTGCATACAATATAAATCTGTGTGCGTGTGCGTGCGTGCGTGTGTGTCCTTGGCTTACTAATGTGTAGTAATTGACTCTGCTAATAGTGATTGCCAGCTAATTTTATTGCTGCTTTTCGTCAGCCTCTGGCTTAATTAGAATGTATTGCTGCTACATTTGCTGCTACGAGACCTTTTAAGAAATAATTATCCCTACATGTAATTATGCAGTTACATTGTTACAAAAATAATGATCCTACCGAGGACAACTTCAAACGAAAATTATTAAAATCACACCTTTCTTTTTTTGTAAAGAAATATTTTTATTTCATCATTGAAATTAATGTCTTCAAATCCTAGAAACTAGTGTCAATCCTTGTGCCAAGTTCATTCAGTTAATAAGTAGAGTCAATAAGTCATAATTTGTGATTTTTACAGAATGGGTCTTTTAATGTTTACTCATTTAATCTGATAACATTATTGTCTGTTTATTCACTGGCCCCTGGCCTCCTGTTATTTTGCACAGTATCCCTGCACTGCATTGTATATTTCGTTTTTAGTGTTCACTGTCCGTCTCTCCATACTTTCCGCCTCATACCCTTTCTGTCGCTCTCACCTTTAACTCATTAGTTCCTACTGAAGACATACTACATAAACTCTTCAGCTTACAAATATATAGTTTCATTTTTTTTTTTAAATATTCAGTAATATAGTATGTTTGATGTGTTAATTCAATTACTGCAGTGTAATTAAATGTAATTAATGTAGATTAATTACATGTAATTAATGTAGTGCGACCTCTTGAAGATAGCACTGCCTACTGTGTCCGACCGGCTATTGCTACAACTGAGCATCTTTAAAGCTGCGTAATTATCTATATTTACTTTTTTTTTAATTCATATTTAAGAATTTTGAGTTTGTTATTTCCACCTCTTGAATAAAGTCCAACATTCACTCTTTTAGCTCTGTTTTGTGGTCTCCACCAACTCCTGAGGGAAATATCTCTTTAGGTGCTAAATGCTCCGCTATGTTCATTAGCTAGTCTCTTGCTGTGTCTGTCCAGCCCCTAGCATCCTTTACTGTCTATATGAGACACTGGGCTTTCAAGTAACAACAGTGCAATCCATTGGCATCATTATAAGACTCTCAGAGAACATTTTCTGAGAGTGTGGTGACGTACGACTGTGGCTCAGTAGTAGAGCAGGGCTGTCCTTCAATCAGAGGATCGGTGATTCGATCCCAGGCTCCGCTAGTCCATGTTGAGCCATGTTGAGCAAAACACTTCACCCCAAATTGCTCCCATAGGCTGTTCCTGCGGTGTATGAAAGGGTATAAATGATTACACAGTCCTGATGGGAAGGTACATGGTAGCCTCTGCCATCAGTGTATGACTGGGCGGGAATGGGTTAATGATGACATGTAGTGTTAAAGCGCTTTGAGTGGTCGGAAGACTAGAAAAGAGCTATACAAGTAGAGTCCATTTACTATTTCATCATTATCATCATCATCAGAGCGTTGATGTTTGGAAATGATGATGGACATTTTTGTATGACAACTGAAAACGTATATATAATATTGGATTATAATGAATGCCATTCTTATTATCTTTGAAATTATTCTCTAATTTCCATTATTCTTAATGGTCTGTTTTGTTTTTTCGCTTAGCGTCTTTTTATTGTTTCATTTCATTATCAATTTGTCCTTGTTTAAATGTGCTGCATTTTCATTTATTTATCGTAAAGCACTTTGAGCTTCATCTTTTTGCTTAAGTGCCCCTGCAACAATACACTGAAACCTTTTATCAAATAAACATCTCGGTATAAATATATATATATATATATATATATATATATATATATATATGATTGATATTTTTGGGGCTATTGCAGTTTATGGCCCCAGGCATGAACCTGCCTTTACCTAATATTAGAATCTTCCTCTGCTCTTATGTGATGGTCTTGTTAGTTGTGTTCAGTCAGCTCTGCTGTAATGAAAAGATTTATGGGGTGTTTTCTTTTCTTCGCTTTAGCCAAGCATTCTGAGATTTTCTAATTTACAGGAAATTTGAGAAAATTGTTCTGTTCAATTTTCCCTGCCTGTTGGTTGTAAGTGTGTGTGTGTGTGTGTGTGTGTGTGTGTGTGTGTGTGTGTTTGGTTTCAGTGTGCAGATGAAGTAGCAAAGAGGAGACAAATGTGTATATTTTAGCAGCTGAAATTCTGTGTGTCAAGTGTGTGTGTGTGTGTGTGTGTGTGTGTGTGTGTGTGTGTGTGTGTGCACACTGATAGACATCAGGAAGCTAGATAGCTGAAGGCATTAAGGGAGGAGAGGAGGACATTAATCTGAAGAAAATTAAAATCTGAAGCGGTGCGTTTAGGATGGAAAGCGACCGCCACTTCTGATAAGAAGTGGTTAAGGAGAGCACAGATTTAGATAAATGGGCAGGAGAGACAGAGGAGAGGAGGAAAGACAGAAGGGAAGGAGAAGAGGAGGTACGAGTGGTGAAGAAAAGTAGATTGTGAGAATAGTTCAGGGGAGGAGGAGTAATGAGAGAGGGAAGAATGAAAGGAAGAAGAGGAGGAGGAACGTTTGTGACATGAGGAAAGAAGGGATCGAAATGGAAAAACAATGGATAAAAGGGAAGAATGAAGGAAGGACTGAGAGGAGAAGAGAGGAGGCTGTCCAACAAAATGTCTGAGCGGGCTGCTAATATGGCCTCAGTCTGTGTGTGTGTGTGTGTGTGTGTGTGTGTGTGTGTGTGTGTGTGTGTGTGTGTGTGCGTTATGCAGCACATGTAGATAGCAGTGGCTCTGTGGTCTTGAGCATCAATAACATCGGGTTATCTGAAGTACGGTCTGGTCTCACACACTCACACACACACACACACAGTGAGTGATAGCGGTGCCACAGAGGTGGCTGTCTGAGGTTAGCAAAGCTGTGCTTAACAGAATGTTGTAGATTTAAGACTGTGGCCAGTAGACAAGATGTGGAGCAGATTTAGCTGCGCCTGCAGCATCCGCTGCCCACTGACTCACTACACAACCTTTTACATAGAGAAAACCTGACTTTGTTTCTACTACGTACATGTTTAAGTGTCATTTATTGGTTAATTTTATCATTCTGGACACACATTTTTAACATGACCAGTAGCTTGTGGTGGCTAATGTTAGCTAATTTTTGCAAGCTTTAAATCTACTTGTGCCCCTGTTATTACATTTTACCATTTATCATTAACCCATAATCGTAACTTATGCTACGGAGGGTTAGGGAAAAGTTACATGGTCTTGCTTTAAAAGTAATAACCTGAAGAGAAAAAATGACACCATGAATTAAATGTAATTAATATACTTCAGCTATGGTTGCTCTCAAAAAATCATGCCAGACCCTACATTAATCCACAGTTTCTGTCAAGACCAACCCGAGCCCGAACCAAAGCATCAGTTTTGCGCATGGGCATGAACCTGGAATTACACTGTAAAAAAAGGAAATAAATATATTTAAAACATTATTACAAGCTAATGTTAATGTTGGGATCTATCGGGAGCATGTTTGGTTGTGATTGTTTATAAAGTGATAGTTACAGTTCTCAATCCTACTCGTGGAACTGATTTAAAGAAGAGAATGAAATACGCGATGAAATACGTAAATTGCTTTCCTATCACCCCGGAACCCAGCCGACGCACCGAGGTTCGACCCGCCGTGGTTTTGGTCTTTTGAAGTGATAACACACACACTTTAAATTTTGGGGTGACCGTGGCTCACTGGGTCAAGAGGGTTGTCTGGCAACCGGAAGGTCAACGGTTCGATCCTCGACCAGGACGTGTCACATGTCAAAGTGTACCTGAGCAATACACTGAACCCCAGGCCTGTCATTGGCAGCCCACCCATCCCTATATATACAGGGATGGGTCAAATGCAGAGACAAATTTCCCCCTTATAGGGATCAATATAGTATAATAAATTTTAAAAAATAAGATCACAATTTCCAACTCCACTGTTCTAGTGCAACACGGTTACAGCAGTAGAAAATGCACAGTATAACTGGACTCAGTGATCCGCGATGCCAACACAACAACACGTTATAACACTACAGTAACTTAAACAAACAAGCTAAGGAATAAAAACACACTATGACCTAATCATGCCCAGACACCAAATAAACTGATGAGATGATTTCCTTGTACATTACATTACAGTCATTTAGCTTTCATCCAAAGCGACTTACAATTCAGAGTCTATCACATTTCTACACCGTAGGCACAGCTACGGGAACAATTTTGGGGTTAAGTGTCTTGCTCAAGGACACATTGACATGCGACTAGCGGAGCCGGGGATTGAACCACCACCCCTCTGATTGAAAGACGGTCTTCCTGTCACTCCAGCCAGTTTTGTTGCGTAAGTAAGCCGTAAACCTATGTTGGAAGTATTTTTTTTCTAGAAAACAAATAATTTTAAAAATAAAAACCCACCATTTGTCCTTTTATGAAAACGGTATTCACAGGAAACGTACAGTTTCTGCTCCTGCATACAGTCTCTTTTCAAAATACACTATTCAAAAGTATAGGTTTACTTACAGTATGTAACAAAACTACTTGGTTAGATTAAGGCAACAAAATAACTTGAAACTAACTTAAAACTTAAAATAACTTCTTATGTAACTGGCGGTGAAAGTCATGTTTGTTTAACCCGTCCAACCTGCCCTAGGCGGACTTTCTTGTTCTTTATACTAAGTCAGTAATCTCACCGTGAATGACATGATTGGGTTTACTTTGGAGTTAGTTTAATTAAAGCCCGGTGAATCTCATACAGATGCTAAAGGGTGCCTATCAGACTGACCAAGCATTGATATTTGTTGAGTTAGGAGTGAGAACGAGCTGTACGAAAACCCCACTAGTAAATAGCCGTGACAATACGTTGCCCCTAAGAGTTTATCCCAGGTCACTGAGTAGGTCTGAAAACTGAAGACTGTTATTAGTCGCCAGCATTTTTACAAATTTCCCCTTGCGGGATGAATAAAGTATCTATCTATCTATCTATCTATCTATCTATCTATCTATCTATCTATCTATCTATCTATCTATCATGAGTGAATCAACAGGAAGCTAAATGTAGAGATGCTCCAGGACAGGCTGACAGCTGTATGCCGATGCAGGTCATATGGGATGTGAATTACAGTATGGAGGTGTGTATGACTAGGTGTGTTTAGTGGCTATTTTGTGGTGTGCAGGTGATTTTCACTGATAGGGTTAAGGTTGGCTAGCTTTCCATTAGCCTGGACAGCATTCAGTCACCTTCACTTTCACCCTTCCTCAGGCCATACATTAACATTCCTACATCTCTGCCGTGTGTGTGTGTTTGTGTGTAGGTGTGTGTGTGTTTATTGGTGTTTGTCTTTCTGTTATTTTGCCTGTCTGTGTACGTGCCAGACTGTGTGTGAGTAAAAGTATGAGTGAGTGTTAATCTCCTCAATATTGCCTCCATGAAATTGACATTTGACAGTAATTGTGTAGCGACAGTGATCCAGTCCATCCCGTTCTCTGATTGGATGAGGATATTACACACACACACACACACACACACACACACACACACACACACACACA